>NW_025400975.1:7263177-7269575 GCF_015345945.1 Tribolium madens
AAAAAAGAGCAAATAAACATGGACTAATGGTCGATTTATAAATTTAACAATTTGATAAAAATGACATTTTTTATTTTCACCAGAGGAAAAATGAAACAAAAATGGACAATGTTTGTAATTTTAAATGTGATTATTTTTTTAATTTATTTTTTACAAAATATGCAAAGAAGCACGTAAAAATTGAAGCTAAAGCACAATTTAGGCACTAATTTAATATCTTGTAACATTTTGTCCGTTATTTCCAAACAACTGTATATTTTTAAGCGTTTTCAAAATTCGAATATTTGAACTATTGAAAAGTTTTCAAAAAAAAAACAAACAAAAAACTGAGGTAACTAGAAGAGAAAGGATGACAAGTAAATATAAAAAAATTACACTTCTAAGCCTTGTTTCACAAATAATTCAAATATTTTGACCAAAAATTTGACTGTGATTCAATAAGCAGCGGGTACCTTTTTCACCGAAACTCAAACGTGCAATTTCAAGTACCAAATTCTATTTTCTATTTTTGAAAAATGTTTGCGATTGCCAATAGAAAAAACACATAGAGCTGGCTTTACGTGTCCTTATATGTGCGAAAATCTAAATGTAACTTGGCATTATTGCCCATTCAAATAAATCTATTCTAGTCACATTTCTGCATTTATTATGATTTGCAAATTAAAAGAAAAGCGTGTTGGGAAACACAGAATGGTGTAATCATGTTCCTATAAGTTTGTGATAAATTTAATTAAAAAACTAAATTAGAAAACTCGCTTCGTACGTACACTGCTTAAAAAAATACTAAATAAAGCAACGCACCAGATTTTGTGCATTTACTGGGTGTCAACTATTCTTTTTACGTTTATTCAGCGATTTGTAAATCATAATAGAACATTTACATAGTTGCAAAATGTATTATTGGTATATTTGGAACATCTTTCTACTATTTATTAATGTCTAGAATAGAATAGAAATATGTAATGGGTTCCGGAATTGTTGTTTAAAAATGTACACTTTTTTTGTAAATATAATTTACAGAATTATTATATTTAGATACTTAATTAAGTTGTAGAGTTGTATAAATAAATTAAGGTTTTGTAAGAGTTTTAATTTAATAAATTAAATTTTGGTCTCGTTGTGATGCTTTAACTGGTTGCCTATTAGTTGATTTTTGTCGAAATTTTGCACGATGAGTAATTTTTGTTGGTAGTTTTTAGACATATTTTTAAAGCTTGAAAATTAAAAGTATTGTCGTATCAACAAGAAATTACTCCCTAGGATTTAGGGACATTTGTGAATAGGTTGTCACAAATTTGGTTAGGTTGGTTTTTCGTGACAAACAAAAGATATCGTAATAAAGAACTAGAATTTATGGAAGGGGAATTGGTGTGGAAGGGGTAGCAAATTTTAGTAAAAGTAGGCAATGTTTTCTCTGTTGTATTAAAAGTTGCCTACCGCAAACAATTTTTTGTTAAATATGCACATAATTTTTTCGTTTTTTATTAATAATTACAACTGTAATATGCTTAACAGTATTAATGTTTTTCTAAATAACATTTTTTTCAACAGAATTAAATGATTTAGTGACGACATTGCACATCGTGTGAGAAAATATCTTTTTTTATGAACTCTTGATTGCTTATTTGTACAAAGCACTATTTTACAGGGTTTTGGGTTTTAATGTGATTGTTTTATATTTTTTTATTTGTTTAATGACGTTTTTTTTGAAAGTTTAGTTCAAAATTTAATTTCAAACGTTTATTAAAAAAAACATCGCTACATTTACATTTTTTAGAGTCAAATATGTCACAAATTTAAACTTTCTACATAAAGAAAAAGTATTCTGTGTTTCACTGGAATGCAGCGAAAAATGTAGTGCCAATAACACCCCTTTTTTAGTACTATTGTAGTGCATAGGTGTATTGTTGATTGCATAATTTAGTACGAGTTGCAACTGCTCATAGCCATACCCTAAGCATTCAAAACGACTTCTGAAAATTCTAGTTACAAACGACATGAAAAACGTAATTTTCCTTCTTGTTGACAAATCTTTGTTAAAACAAGAAAGAGAAAAATAAAATTCATAAATTTATAAATTTAACAATTTGATAAAAATGACATTTTATATTTTCATCAAAGGAAAAATGAAACAAAAATGGACAATGTTTGTAATTTTAACTGTGATTATTTTTTTAATTTATTTTTTACAAAATATGCAAACAAGCAACGTAAAAATTGAAACTAAAGCACACATTTTCACAAATTTTTAGACACTAATTTAATATCCTGTAACATTTTGTCCGTTATTTCCAAACCACTGTATATTTTTAACCGTTTTCAAAATTCGAATATTTGAACTATTGAAAAGTTTTCAAAAAAAAACGAACAAAAAACTGAGGTAACTAAAAGAGAAAGTATGACAATCCATCCATAATGATTGATTTGTAACTTTTAGAACAAAAAAAGAGCAAATAAACATGCACTAATGGTCAATTTATAAATTTAACAATTTGATAAAAATGACATTTTATATTTTCACCAGAGGAAAAATGAAACAAAAATGGACAATGTTTGTAATTTTAACTGTGATTATTTTTTTAATTAATTTTTTACAAAATATGCAAACAAGCAACGTAAAAATTGAAGCTAAAGCACACATTTTCACAAATTTTTATACACTAATTCAATATCCTGTAACATTTTGTCCGTTATTTCCAAACCACTGTATATTTTTTAACCGTTTTCAAAATTCGAATATTTGAACTATCAAAAAAACGAACAAAAAACTGAAGTAACTAAAAGAGAAAGTATGACAAAAAATTTAAAAAAATTACACTTCCAAGTTTTGTTTCACAAATAATTCAAATATTTTTTTGGTACTATTGTGGTGCATAGGTGTATTGTTGATTGCATAATTTAGTACGAGTTGCAACTGCCCATAGCCATACCCTAAGCATTCAAAATTACTTCTAAAAATTCTAGTTACAAACGACATGAAAAACGTAATTTTCCTTCTTGTTGACAAATCTATGTTAAAACAAGAAAAAGAAAATTTAACGAAGTAGTTCGTGTAGTATGCACGCATGTATTATTGGCTGCATATTACCATGCTTTTAAATAAATTTCTGGTCGAAGTGTCCTCTGACTTTGAAATTAAGTTGGCAATTTTGACTGTCAAAATCAAATGTCAAACTTTCATTAAAGAAACAGACAATTGGCAACTGTATTTATTCAATGTTGCAATATACAAAAGCAAATAAAAAAGATTATTCTTCATTTTTCTCGTCAATTCTCGTTTTCATTTTTCTCGCAAACTCGGAAAGGTCCCTCCTCATGGAGTAGGCATCCTCCCCATCTGCATAATATTTGGGTTCAATTTCAACAGTCTCAAACTTAAGCGAGTTCTTGTAGAGATTTAAAGCTGCTCGGTTGCTCTTCCTAACATGCAACGACACATATTTGGCATCGAAACACTCAACCATTGCTTCAGAGGCTTGATCCATAAGTTTCTGTGCTAAACCCAGCCTCCGATGCGACCTCTTCACTGCTAGGGAGGTAATATGACCGTGTTTCAGGTCCTCGTTGTCCTCCTCCATCTTGGCGAGGACATACCCCACAATGTTGCCTTTCTCGTCTTCTGCGACATAACTGAGTTGGGGCCAACTGAGTCCATGGTAAAAATAATACTTCATTTGGTAGTTTTCAGGCAGGCAAAGCAGGTTGCAATGTTGCATGTTCATGAGGTCTTCGGGTTTCGCACAGCGGATGTTCATTTTTGGGGCTTATTCTCGACGGATTCTCCTTGTTTTATTTCGGGCTGTTTTGAGTTCTGTCACAGTTGAATTTTCGCTGCCACTTTTGAACAGTTCGCGAATGAAACGGAATTGACTCAAGACGAAAGTCCACACGATGTACCACCCTGAAAAATGCGTTTAGTAAGCACACACGTGGGGGAATTTTTTACCTATGAAAGCTAAAAAGCAAACGGCTGCTATTGAAAATAATATCGACAAACTAGCCAATATTTCTACTTTCATGTTACGTAGAATTAAATTAACTACGTAAAAAGATAATTAAAAAAACTATAACATTCACACAACTACTACAACTACGCCATTTTGCACACTTATCTAAGATAACAATGGCGTTTGGGGGAACTTTGGACCTACTTAAAAATAATTACCTTAATGCTAATCTGGGGGGCTTTAAACCATGATCACTGAAATTAATAAATGTGCACAATTATTGGTTATTTTGCGTTGAATCAGCTGAAAATGTGTATTATTTTAGGGATTTTTTATTTTTATTTGTAGTGTGGTTTCATGTCAGTTGTCAGGTCAGCATGGCGCTAAGTTTGAAACTATTAAGTTATCTTTCCTTTACTGTTAAAGAGCTAATTCGGAAATTAAATAATTTATTTTTTCAATAAAAAAAGTGTTACCGAAGACATTACTTACTGTACTTATATTTTGTAATCAACAGAAGGAAAGTTTGAATAGGTAGAAATAATGTAAAATTACATTAAAATACATTTTATCTAAAACAGAATTAATTCCTAATTATAATTTAATAAATACTTACTGTTGCACTCAAAAATCACAAATTTACACACTTTACTTGGCGATAATTAAAAAAATAAAATGCACTCATTTTCTTCTTAAACGGACCTACTGTAAATAAAAAAAACCGCAAAACCAATACAATGTGTTAATAAATCAGTTGAAAAATAATTAATAAAATTTAAAAAGTGTTGGTTTTCTAAAAATCCGGATCCTTGTAGCACGATTGTTTTAATCACTCAAAATTTTAAAAATCACGCACTACTAAGTGTCTATTAAGCACTCGAAAAAACACAACACATACTCACTGGTCGAAACAAAACAAAAATTAATCGTTTATTATGGAAAAATATTAAATTCGTACAATACTTAGTCTTGTATTTGCCGATATTTCTTTAATACGTAAAAAGTCCAAAGTAAATTTTTGCACTCATCTTCTACAAATTGTGAAAAAAATCTAATAAATAATACATTTTATTTCAAACACAGTTAATTTCTATTTACAATTTAGTGAATACTTACTGTTACACTAAAAAATCACAAATTAAAACACTTCACTTGGCGATAAGAAAAAATAAAATGCACTAACCTTTATGGCATCTTTTTCTGCTACCCTTTGTAGCAATTCGCCTCTGCTTCTTACACGGACCTACTGAAAATGAAGAAACACAAAATCACTTTAATGTGCCATTAAATTAGTTGAAAACACTAAAAAAAAATTAAAATACAGAATACACATGCACTGTGTGTACAGCCCCCATTTCAACACGATTTCGCACTGAACCACGAAATAATAACTAATAATTTATGCGGACAAGTGATTTGTACGAGAACTTGGCTAAGACTGACTCGTTATTGTAATAATTTCCTCAAAAACGGCACAAAAACCATTTTGTAACAGTTCCGGTGTAGAAGGTTTTTGTTCGGGGATGCATAATCTCGCCGATTCGCCACGTCACAAAGTAATTCGAACATTTTTGTTTTGTTTACACAAAAAATTATGATTCTAGGATTTTTCTAAAATGTCCAAAATGTAAATTCATACCGCGCACAAAGTCAAATTTTGTGTATTTTCTCCCGAATTTTGCACTTTTGTTCTTAATTTCGTCTCAAATGATAAAATTTCCTTGAATTCGACCAATAATAAACATAAAAAAATGGTATATGGACCTAGATGTTGATTCTAAACGATTTTTCTTAATAACTTTTTGTCGTTTTTGAGCACAAAAGGCAAAAAATACTTCAATTTTTTTTGAAAAATTCCAAGACATACTTAATTTTTCAAAACTAAGTTGTGGGTATTTAAATTATTACAAAAGTAACCTTAATTTTTTTTTTAATTTGAAAACACCAGAAGAAAGATCCAAGTTTTCTCTTTCAAACTCCAAAAAAACAAATTCAGAATTTTAAAAAATAGAAGAGTTAGAGATTTTTAAAGTGGAAGGTGCAGATCCAAAAATTTTTGAAAAACTCCAAATATTTCAAAAATGGTTAAATTTAAGTATAGAGAAAGCTGATAAAAACTCCCTTAAAATAATTAATTAATCCAAAAACGCAGTAAAAAATATAGCTTTCCATTTAAAATAAGAAAGTTAAGACCGACTTCCGGTATGACCGGAAGTGTCGCCATCTTGAAAATATTTTTATTCAAGAGGACTTAATGGATTATGGGTACTCCTAATAATAATAATTATAATAATAATAATTATTAAAATAAAATAAAATAAAATAAAACAAAATAAAACAAAATAAAACAAAATAAAACAAAATAAAACAAAATAAAACAAAATAAAACAAAATAAAACAAAATAAAACAAAATAAATTAAAATAAAATAAAATAAAATAAAATAAAATAA
>NW_025400975.1:7270500-7281317 GCF_015345945.1 Tribolium madens
TAAAAAAAAAATTTGGGTATTTTATTTGGAAAAATTGAGTTGTGGGTATTTAAATTATTACAAAAGTAACCTTAAAAAATTTTTTTTAATTTGAAAACACCAGAAGAAAGATCCAAGTTTTCTCTTTCAAACTCCAAAAAAACAAATTCAGAATTTTAAAAAATAGCAGAATTACAGATTTTTAAAGTGGAAGGTGCAGATCCAAAAATTTTTGAAAAACTCCAAATATTTCAAAAATGGTTAAATTTAAGTATAGAGAAAGCTGATTAAAACTCCCTTAAAATAACTAAATTTATCCAAAAACGCAGTAAAAAATAAAATAAAATAAAATAAAATAAAAACAAAATAAAAACAAAATAAAATAAAAAAAAATAATAAAAAAATAAAATAAAGTAAATAAAGTTTTACTTGCATCGTGTTTTTTTTCTATTTTATACAGTTTTTTTATTATTATATTAAGCTTCTGATAGCATGCCACAAATAAACATGTAATTATTTAAATATGAATTTAAATATGAAGTTCAAAGTCTTCTTGACTGTATCCTAGTTAATTTGCAAAGTCGCTTCATTTCGTTATTATCTACTTTTTCTTTGAAAACTATTAGGTCATGTCCAAAACAAACCAAATTACTAGCAAAAAAACACTCGATTATGGACGTTGTGGTTACTATTGGTGTTCTCGGTTACTTTTTGCAGGAAATTCTGAAAATCTTCACGAAAAATCTTCCTGCTAATCCTAAATAAACGTATTGGAATAGCACGCTTTGCCTCCTCACCTCGAAGTGTGCGTAAATATTACAATTCCGTAGGATGTTGAGAGGATGTCCGGTGGACGTGCTCCCTCCTGCAAGAACTCTTGGTCACGTGATCGCCAACTCGCGGCCAGCGCTTTCTTCTTTCTTCATTCTCTCACAAACCGTACTATCGTGTTCATAGTGTGCTTATTGTTTATTGACTAAATTTGGTTTTCGTGTGCGTGTTTGTGACTTTTGTGACATGTAACTGACCAGTGCTTTTGGATACCACATTTTGAGACACACTTTCATTCACAAAAGGTAAGTCATTATTATTTGTGACACCAAGTGGCGCTTATGATGGAGACAATAGTTATTTATTATACAAGACGATAAAATTGAATTTTATCGTCGTGTACAATATAAAATTTTATTTTCAATTTTATTTCAATCCTCACTAATTTTGTAGTCAATTCGGTCGATATTTATAAATGTCAAAGTAAAATTCAACAATGAAATCTAATGTCAAAGATCGTTAGCAACTAACAACCGCAATGGATGTATTTTTTTATCATCTAGACAATAAAATTTCATTTTAACATGAAGAAAAAAGTAGATAAAATTCAATTTTAACATAGATTGAATAAAAGTATTTTTTTTCTAAAAGATGTAAAATTGTTCAGTGTGTTGCAATAAATCAAACGAGTATTTTATTTTTGTCTTAAACCCAAATAAATGGTTTCATGAAATTTAAAAGTTGATGACATTGATGCAAATTTTTTAAGAGTTACTAGTTTTTTAAGTGGGTGCAAGAAGTGAATCATCTTAAATTTCAACAAAAGGAGTCGGTACAATTTTAATTGAAAGTTGTTTATCAAATATGCTTCATAATTATTCTCAGTAATATTTTTCCTGAAATTCCCTTCGTTAGCAAAATTACTCGGAGGACTAATTATCCACAATTTACTTGTACTTCTTTTTTAATCATTTGCATGCATCGCATCTCTTTTGTATATGAGTAGTACATAATTTAAACAGTTTCATCTTATAATTTTATTTTGTGCTTTTATAACTTACATTCCTATAAAGTCATAGTACCAACACGATTCTATGTTCATTTCTAAAGTTCTTTAATGGTCGTTAAATGTCAAGGCACAATCTAAACATGGAGTTTGCAACTCGTTCTCGCCGTGTTTTACTCGGGTTTGCCTTTAAAGCCAATTTGGGTGGTGGGTTTATTTTAAACGGTATTTCTTACATAATCTTGCTTTATTTCTTGCAGCAAATTGTCGATTTGGGTCATTTAAAAAAAGCCAAGTTTTCAGAATTTTGAATTTATTAGTTAACAGTCATAAAGTAATAATCAAAAGTTGGAAAGAATAACATTTTAACTTCATTTAACAATTGATATGAAATATCAGGTTGAGGTTGAGAAGTGGTCACTTTTTTATCAGTTGATATGTAATATGACAATACAAGTTGGGAAATGACAATTGTCTTTTTATTATAATAATTTGTTTTATATTTATCTTTCGGATTTTAGTTCAAATTCGAGATATAATGTGAATTTGGAAATTAAAAATTATGAAAACCTGTAACATTATACGGTTATCGTTCTTTACAAAATTTATTAATTGTAAAAATACATCTCTGAAAAAATAGATAAGCATTTGGAAAACTGTTTAAAGTTTAAAAATATAAAATTACATCTACAAGAAGAAGAATTAATTGCAGAATACGATAAAATTAGTAATTTATTCGACAAGTTTGAGTGTAAATCGGACGCTTTATTTCATGAGTGGATTTTTAAACCGATTTACATGAAGAGAAGTTGAATATAACAATTTTTTCTTCGAATTAGACTCAACAAGGCTTAAAATTGCTTTAAATCTGTTAAAAATAATCTGAGAAATGCCAAACAGCTGTCAAAACTTCCTTACACAGGAGAAAAACAGTAAATTTTGACAGTGTCGAAGAATAAAAAAATATAGTGTCTTATTTAAATTTGAAGATTGCAGAATTTGATTAAAACTCTGTAAAAAGTATGGAATCAAGCGTTTTTTTTAATTATTCGACTTCAGAAAGTAATAATTAAAATGCTATAAAACTTGTGAAGTTTTAAGAATGAAATTTTGTTTTTTGTTTGAGTTATGCCATTTTATTTTGTCAAAATTGCAACTTAAATAAAAACAAATTCTAACAAAAATAGACAGTTGTAATTCTTAAATCATAGCCGTTGTAAAAAAGTAGTGTTACAATGGGTTGCTATTTCAAAAAAATAAAAAAAATTGTAGAACTCAAAAACTGAAGATGATTTCGAAAAAAATATTTTTCATAAAACCTTACATTTTTATAGTACTTTTTCAATCATATTTTAATCTGCATACTGAATATAGAGGGTGAATAAAAAGTATGGAATCAAGCGTTTTTTTTAGTTATTCGACTTCAGAAAGTAATAATTAAAATGCTATAAAACTTGTGAAGTTTTAAGAATGAAATTTTGTTTTTTGTTTGAGCTATGCCATTTTATTTTGTCAAAATTGCAACTTAAATAAAAACAAATTCTAACAAAAATAGACAGTTGTAATTCCTAAATCATAGCCGTTGTGGAAAAAATAGTGTTATAATGGGTTGCTATTTAAAAAAAAAATAAAAAAATTGTAGAACTCAAAAACTGAAGATAATTTCGAAAAAAATATTTATGATAAAACGTCACATTTTTATAGTACTTTTTCATTTACTAATTAATTTTTTCAAAAATTTTTGTTTGGTTCCATACTTTTTATTCACCCTGTATGGAGAAGAAATCCATGAAATAAATAACAAAAATAACAGAAAGTGGATTAAAATGTACAGAAAAGCTGTCAACATACAGGTGCATATTATTTTTCTCCCTGTTTTAATCTCGGTTTGATTGATTGTAGGGAAAATTTTCAAATTAAGATTTGTTTTTATGAGAACTGAAATGTCTTATGCCTTTAAGACTAAGTTTTAATTTATCTAGAATTTAGAAATGGAAAAACAAGTGGGTATTTTAATGTCAAGTAATGCTCTCCAAAGTTGTGTAATTCTGAAAGGGGTTCAATGTTGCAACAATTTTGCGCATTTAGTTGTGCATATGTTTGTTTAAATATTTGCTGCAACCTTTTCGGTGTTTGTTATAGCCTGTCCAATTGTGCAACTAGACGAGTTTAATACATTTATGTAAATGTGTTAAGTAAATTGCAAAATTTTACTCTCGACTGCCAACTTGCTAATTCCATCGTCCGTTAAAAATTTGCAAATTCTAACCAAATTTGTTCAAGCAATTTACAGTCATGTGGAAGTTCCCAGCAAGCGACCAAGTATGGCTGTCTTGCCATATTTTAACGTTTTATTATCTAGAGCAACTTTTCATGCTTTGCTGACTTGGGGTACTTACTTATTAGGTAATAACGAAGTCGTTGCATAGGAGCAAACGAACTTGTTAGACTAATTGCGAGAGGTGTTAAAGTCGGTTTTTATCTCGGTTTGAATAGATTCCTAGTCGGTGACCTTTTCCTCGAGTTTTTCAAGCAATGTCTCACCGAATTTTTCCGTTATTTGACACAAACCGAGCGAAACAGTGGGCAATTTTTAAGGACAAATTCAAGTCCTTTCAAAATATTCCAAATCCTTGACCTGTCTCAATAAATTAGTCCGGGATGGTTGGTCAAGGATATGAGAAAGGCGCCTTTATTTGTGCTAATATTTGTGGGTTGTCAAGCTGAAACTGATTGATGTTTTTATCGATTTATAAGATCTGTGAAAAATTCGAGGACAATTAAAGGTGGGTTTGCAAGCAGGATACTAGAGTATCGTAATTAGCGCACAATCATGACATTTAACAAAGTCGTGCCATTCGTGAGAACACTATTAGAGGCGTTGCTGTAGGCAGAAAAATTTACTGTTAGACACGTAATAATCCTCATAGATTAAAACAATACCGAAAGAAGCTTTTAATTACTGTAATTTTTACTCATTTGGTATTTTGTAAATTGCAGAAAGAACAAAAAGTGGTAATTATGGGAAATTAGGGCTTTTAGTTTAGCTTTTGACTTTTATGTAATTAAAAAACACTATACAGGGTGTCCCAGCGAGTTGAAAAACGACATTAGTGACCTTTAAATGGTAAAATTAAAAAAAAATGTATACGACATTGATAGATACTAATCTAGTTAAACTCCTAAAATTATTTTTAACCATACAGCTCAAAAATAAGTTACAATACAAACATGTGTTTTTTTTAAATAAAACACCTTATGTTTCTTAGTGTTTTTGGATGTAGATTTTTATGACAGTGTTTTTAAGCTAATTTTTTATTGATTGATTTTGCTTAGTTTTAAAAATAAGATGTTTTTTTTGACGAAAACATGCTCTTTTTAAAAATTTATTACACAAAAACTAAGACATTTAGAAATATTTTTTTGCTACCGCAGAGAAGGGTTGTAACATTTTTTTACTGTGTTACATTTGCAAAAATAAAAAAATGAAGGCGTTTGTTAAAAGTTDAATAACTTAAAAAATTTAAATYGAACACCTTATTTATTGRTTTTGCATTTAAAAGATTATTAAATTGRCTTTCTAAAATAGTTTACTTTTAGGTGTTTATAATCAATAACTAAAAAAATATTTAACGTTAAACATTAAAAAAAATACTATTGTTTCAGTAGCCAAAAGTTATTTAACTTTTAACAAACTTCTTAATTTATTAATCATTACAAATGCAAAACACTAAAAAATTGCTACACCTTTAAGTTCTTTACTTTCTTCTTTGCAGAAGTAAGAAAAAATTTGTTCTAGCTGTCTTAATTTTTGTGTAATAAATTTTTAAAAAGTGCATGTTTTCGTCAAAAAACGTCTTATTTCTAAAACTAAGCTAAATCGACTAATAAGTTTAGCATAGAAACATTGTTTTCAAAGGCTACATCCAAAAATACGGTGTTTCATTTAAAAAAACACAAGTTTGTATCGTAAATTATTTTTGGGACATGCTGTATGAAAATAATTTTAGGTGATACACAAGATTATATCTATCAATGTCCTATACAATTTTACCATTTAAAAGTCACTAATGAACTTTTTCAATTCGCTGGGACACTTTGTATAAACTTTATTTAGAATTTTGTAATCAGAGTTGGAAGAAATTGTCACAAATTACTTGCCGTAATCAGCATATCGCATGCATACAAAAATTGGGTCTTACGGTATTTAAACGATTCCTGAAATGTTTTGGAAAATTTTATTGTACTTTTTTCAAGAAATTTACTCATTATTTTAAAAGCATTTAGATAAGACACCACATGGTCCAAATTGCTGTCATTAGTATTAAACTGTGTCACAAGATTTTACGTAAAAATTTTATGATAAAACTTGAAAATTTTATTGTAACAGCGACGGCAGGTAATGTATGGAATATATTACGTCAGCCATTAACCCTGAAAAAATCTGTTACTTTTGCTTTTTGACTGGAAACAATGTGATTTAAAATGTAGAAGAACTTGACATAGTTATAATTTCAACAAGTTCTTGATAGAAAACTTCTCTTTAAGATTAATGAGGAACGTTGTTAATGTGCAGTCTGCCAAGTCAGTTTCTTCCTTTTTTAGATAAATTATTTGAAGAATCTAAGTCACACTTTTAAGACCGTTGGTCTAAATATAAATAGAAAAAACACCGGAAAGTAATTACGAACAGTGACTACAAATTTAATAACAAAGCACTAAGGAAATTACAAGAAGATATCGCATTATCACAAGTAATAAATAGCTATTATTGTAGCAACACATACTTAATTGTTGTCCTAGAAAATGATCATACATATGACCAAGGTAAAATATTTTAACAATTGCATTGTACTGTCCCATGGGAAGCAGTAAAAAACAAATTGTGCAATCAGCAGTTTCCATGACATAAACTTTAAAACTAACATTTCTGAGATTCAAAAATTACATCTCAAGACTGACAGTGAGTAAATGTAAATACCCGCGTTAATATGTCCTTGCAGATATTAAAATTATTGTGTTCTTATTTAAAAAAATCAAAAAAAAAATAATAATAATAAAATCATGAGTTTTTACTAGTTAATGAATTTTGTGATTTTTTTTAAATATTATAAAATATAAAATTTGAAATATTAAGAAAGGATTATGTATACGGACTGGTCTCTTGACCTAAGTTTAACCGTTTTCAAAATATTTAGACCTTTTTAAAATTTTTTGGATTTGAAACTTCGTATTATTATTATGTTGAAACCGTATTTGGGTATACGAGAGAAAAAGATTAGATCTTTCCTTTGGTATATTCATAATTGGAAAAATAATTTACAAACCGCCAAAAATGTAAGGTTACGTTTAGGAAACTTCAAATACCCTTAACTCAATTTTTCTAAATGAAACACCCCAATTTTTTCTTCATTAAATGGAGGAGAATTTAGTTCTGCTTCGATTCCCTATACCTATGTTTGATAGTTTTCAAGTTATAGTAACTTTTTTGATATTGTGAAAAATTCATTAGCTACTTTAGCATATGTTGTGATTGAAATAAGAAAAAATAGAATATCAAAGTTATTCAGATTTAGATTAAATAAATTTAATTTGTATTTATGAAAAGAATAAGACAATTGTGAAAAAAAACTTGGCGTTTTTTCAGTGAGAAATATTTCCATGGCAAACTATGCGAAAACTACCATAGATAGTGATGAATTTCTTCTATTGTAAAAAAATCAAAATAACTTGGAAATCATTGAATTTAAGTATAAGGAATGTTGATACAAGTCGATGCAGAATTAAATTCTCTTTCATTTAGTGAAGAAGAAATTGGGGTCTTCCATTTGAAAAAATTCAGTTACGGGTATTTGAAGTTTCCCAAATGTAACCTTAAATTTTTGAGTTTTTATAATTATTTTGTCAATTGTAAATACACGAAAGAAAGGATCTAACCTTTCTTTTTGATATGCCCAAATACGATTTCAAAATAATTAAAAATGGTAGAGTTATTGATTTTTGGTTAGGAAGATGCAAATTAATTTTTTTTTTAAGTCCAAATATTTCAAAAACGGTTAAATTTAGGTATAGGGAAAAATTCTCTTAAAATCACTTGAGTAATCCAAAAACTCAATTAAAAACATAACTTTCTTTTGAAAATGACAAAGTTAACTGCTGCCATCTTGAAAATATTTTCATTGAACGATTATGGCTAAAATCAATTTAGATTAGTATAGTTTATTTTTTGCCAAAGAGTTTGTAATCAAAAATATCGTGTGTTTATGTATGTTGATGAGACACTCTGTATACCTAGTTATTTTTAAAATGTCGGGTAAAAAGGAACACTATTAGAAAATTGAAATTAGTGAAAAACCCGTTGTTGGAAGGACATAAATTAGAGTTAACTGTTGGGCAATGAGACCTCACGACACTTCATAAAAAGCTGCATTTTATACCGTTTTCTAATGATAAACCGTACCGACAACAGGTGTTTAAAATCAGTTATTTTTCTATTTTTCACCGAATAATTAGAAAATAATGAGCACCTTTCTTGAAAAATGTAAAATTTCGTGGCCCGACGTAATGGCCAGTTTCTAACAGGACTTTTTGAGGATATTTTCTCGTAACACATAGGTAAACAAATGAGACGCGAAGACAAAGAGCTATCCTGGGCGAATCAGGTCTAAGGAGTTTATTAACCTCATCCACAACTGCTGCCTCCTCAACTGTACTAACTGGCCAATATTATTTTAGTGTTCGCTCTACTGATGCAGAGCTTTAAGTCATCTATGTTAGTGAGCAATTTTATATTCCAGATGACGTTGTGCATCTTTATGCTTCGATTAACTAATCAAATTGCAGGAAGTGGGTATTAAATGACACTTATTTGGTCTTTTTGTGGTAATTTAGGGAAATTGATGAAAGCAAACCATGCAAATACCTTGTCGATTGATTATGTTTACTTTGGCAAAAGATAGAAGGGAAAGTATCTCAAGAATGAAAAGTTTTACTCACGATATTATGGTTACTTAAGCTAATAAGAATTTTTTAGAAACATGGAACAGTTATAAGGTAATTGGTCGTTAACTATGTCTGTACTCGAACAAATAATACCGTCTGGTAACGTACCTATATAATTTTTGATGATTATTGAATTTTTTAGGCAGCATTTTACGGTTATATCATTTAGCTCAATTAACTTGGTATTAAAATTTCAAGTTTCAAGAAGTATTGTCACAATAGTCTCATAATGACTAGACAAATGTCTCAATCTTTTTGAAAGTGTCCGTTTTTGCATTTTTTGTTTCATTTGCCAAGCCAAGAATGAAAGTAAACGATTATTTTAAGTCAGTAATGCTCTAATAAGTCAGGAAGTTGTCTTATTTTTGGGCATTTAGTGGCGGAACTATTGAAGTGCTTCAAATCTTTATCTTTTTTCTTGCAACGCGAATAATAACTTGAAACCACGCTACCATTTGTGGTTCATATTCCCATGGCGTAATGGTGGTAATCAGAAGTTTATAAAATGCCTTCTAGTCGTGATAATAATAATTATTTCAAGTGTTGGATATTGTAAATGGTGAAATAATAGTGCACATTTGAAACATAAGAAAAAATTCGATCAATTTAAATACTTATTTATTTTTATTTCTGGGAAAAGTATCGATTTTGTTAAGAATTTAAATAATGTCCAGCTGAAACATTTTGATTTTGTTTAAGTGCTTTTAAAATAGTGTAATAAAATAAGCTTTCTTTTACGTCGATAGACTGCACAAGGAATTCTCATGAACGTGCTTTATGAGGTATCCTCTCAACTGCTGCAATAAATTGCCTTTCTCATTTAAAGTTATTTATTTATATGATACATACCTTTTATCTCACTCGGGTGTACTTACCTTTATCATCTGTATCACTCTAAAAAAGTTTGGATGAACTAATTACTTAACAAAAAAAATAATTAGTGCTTCAAGTTTTTTTAATTTTCAAGTTTTGCAAAAAATAATTTTAATGACAACCCACCATGAGAATTTTTTTAATTAAAGATTATGATTTAAAAATGACCTCTAATTAAATAAAAAAGATATTATGAACCCTAACCCTAATCTTTAAGAGTATCAATTAAATTATGTGCTTGTTATACAGGGTCGCTAAAAAGTATGGATACAGTTAAATTTTATAAAAACTATTCATTGAAAGTTATTAAAATTTGGTATATGCTTAAAAGTATTTAAATTCCATCATCTCAGATGTTTATCCCTATTTGGCTCTGGGGATACAAAGCTAACTTGAGTTTTTTTAAATGACGAGAAGGGTCAAATTTAATATTTTTAAGGAGTTCTGTGTTATTTTAATCAAAACATAAAAAAAAATTATCGAACTAATAAAATTTTTAAAAATGTAAAATTTTGTTAGGCTTGGAAATGTTGTCTTTATCTATCGTTTGCCACCTGACCTTTGACCAAAAAATAAGTAAAAGTTAATAATAATTGTTAAAATAACACAATAATAAAAAGAACACATTTTAATTAAAAAAGCTTAAACACGAAGTACATAATTTTTATGCTACAAACGATGTTCAAAATGATATTTTGACAAATTATTTTTCTTAGGTATTTCTTCCATTTTTTTGTCTTGAGAATTTATTCAGCAATATTGTAAATTACAACGAATGACGAATTCGAAATAAAGCTTATTACCTTACTTAAACAGCCGCTATTTTATTTGCTAACACCTTCTTAACCTCTCGACAAACTAAATAATGGTATCTTTTATAGCTAGCAGTGAAAAAAAACATTTTTTTTAATTAAGGAGGTCATTATTTATTCACTCAGAGTCTTTAATTTAAAAATTGCCATTGTTTTTGTTAAAAATGACAATCACATTTTTATTTCGTAAAGTAATTAGTTTATGCAAAAAACGCTTGGTTCCATACTTTTTATTCACCCGTTATAAATATTATGAAACAGTATTAGAAATTTTTAAATATAAATTAACATAAACTTCTCAATTTATAATAATATATTTCAAAAAAACAAAACTATATTAATAAAATCATAGAAAGAAATAACACAATGTGATT
>NW_025400975.1:7281385-7306519 GCF_015345945.1 Tribolium madens
TCATGTAAAATTGTAAAAAAGCTGAAAACAAATTGGTTTTTTCATTTTGACGAAGATTTTTTCTAGTTCTATTACTTAGGCTTAGGTGATAACCGTAGCACAGAAAAAATTTTTGCCAAAAGATCTCAAAACTAGAAACTTAAAGCTTCGAAATAGTTTTTCTTTAATCTAGATACGACCATTTTTCGATGAGTTACAGCCCTTCAAAAATCACCAAAAAATTTAGGAAAATTTTTGTGTATTTGCTTCAGAAAAAAATAATAGCTATAATTAGATATGTGAAAAAATTGTAAATTTATTTAAAAAAAAATAACATAAAAGAAATTAGTTAATGTGTCGTTTAGTTAAAATTTAAGAGGTAAACATGCATTTTTTTGAATATATTACAATACTTAAAATTCTCGCCCACACTTCGACTTGTAGTAAATCTTCCACGATTGTATAAGTATCAAATCTCAATTTTACAATAAACCACAGTTATGAATTCTCAATTCGAAGCATGAAGTCCAAATATCGCTGATTGCCTCCGTGCGTTGTTTTCCTTCTTTTCCACGTATTGTAGTGACTTCCTGGAACTTTGTAAGAGCACATCTCTTTGTCTGTTGAGTTACAACAATTACAAAAGAACCGTAGCTTTGCAGCTTGACCTATGATGGGTCGTCCAGGTCGCTTGGCGCGTCGACGTGATGTAATATAGCTCGTTTTCTTGCAATAATGCTTTGCTTTAAACCGGTCACGGCTTCCTCAGTTCCTTGATATCCCACTCATTACAGTCCAAACAGCTAAATAATATTAGTTGCAAATGGGAGTTCCACATTAGATTACAATTTATCACTTGAATATACAGGGTGTTCGGTCCAAGTTGATAACACCTAAACTTACTTCTTTTTTTAAAAAAGTGAATATTTAAGTAATAATATTCATTCTTGGCTTTCTTAATAAGTGTATTAAATTTTTTTAGCACATCCGGTGTTGTCGGAAATGCTACCTAATTTAGTTTTTCAAATGGAACACCTATGTTTTTTGTCCTCCAAACAATAATAATTTACATGAAAAATACTGTAGACCACTATTTATTACATTTTGCGTAACACAATGCAATCAAAAAAACATCTTAAATCTTAGAATTTTTTAAGGAAATTGGTCGCGTAGCCTGATTTTTAATTTTAAAGGAAAGGTGTGAATAAAAAAATGCTTGGCTACAGTTTAATTGTTGGTTTGACAAATCTAAATTCTTGTTGGTCCATGAAAATGAAATGAAAGAAGGCGGATTAAAAAGCAAAAATCTCTAAGTAAACGTTTTTATTTTAAATTGAAATAAGAGATCCTAATTAAACATAAAAAAATACAAATTAACTCACAAAAGTAACAAAAAATAAAATAATTTTGTAATACTTTTTATTGTGACAAATTTAAACAGGAGATAGAATATTCATTTTTAAAACAAAAATTTTCTATGAACATACATCGAACAATGCTACGCAAGGGGTGCGTTTTTTAATAGGTTTTTTTCCATATTTCAGAAATCATTTTAGAAAAAAAATTCAAAGTTTGGTACAGATGATAACTTTTATACACCTAAACAAGTACAAAAATAAAATGTTGAAATTTTTAATTAGGGGCTTCCTAAATTAGATGGGATTAGGGTAAAAATTTACTCTAACTATTTTGCATGTGGTTTCTTGCCACTTTCAGCAACAAAATTTCATAGTTTTTCATAAAAAAAGGTCTTTTGTGTTTTTTCGATACAATTTACGGATTTTTAGTTTAGGTGTTATCGGCCGGGGCCACTTGGACCGAACACCCTGTATATAAATTTTATCCATCTTCGATCTGGTGACATGTGACGTTAGACAAGGAATTGTATCCATTTGAAAGAACAATTACATCATATATCATTATTGAATATTATCAACTATTGTGCTGGCTGTATCTATTTTTCATCTTTCACTCGTTTTGCATAATTTATGTAAAACTACTAATGTTTGGTTAAATTGGTACACACAGTCACTTATCAAGGAAAGAAAGGCTGAATTTTTTATTTGTCGCTGGAAAATCAAGATTTGAAATAATTAGTGGAGAAAAAGAGACTTCAATGATGCTGCAGACATGCAACTTTTTCTAATTTATGACTTCCAACTTTCCTTGGCACACATATATTTGTTAATTGTTTTTGCGGTGTCCCATATTTTTTTCCAAAGCTGAATTGGTGGATTTCAGAAAAATGCAGCATGTGTTTTTTCCACAATTTAATTAATTTTGTTATTCTTCAAATAATGAGATAAATCTGGTACAAGATTTCTCTTTTCTAATGCTAGAATTAATTATAATTGGTTTGTTAACATATAACAGTTTGAATGGTGTTTTACATATCGTTGCATAGTATCCACTTTCGGTTTTAAATAATCACCAAACCTAGATAAAAATTTCATGTGAAAATTTGTCGTACAAACATAACCAGATCACTTTACAGTTACAATATAAATAAAATGACGTCAAGGGAGTTTTCCATTGCCCACAAATACGTTAATTGATTTTTTTTGAACCACTTTTTATTAGTTTTAATTTACGGTATGAAATAAATGTGACAAATCGCCTTAAAAATCACAATAAACTACAAAACCAAATGCAAGTATAAAATTTTAAGAAAATGCCACAGAATTTGCTCTAGTGAATGGGCAAACAATGATGAAACCTGGTTTACAAATTGTAATAGCTCAAAATTTTTTATGTTAGCTGTGATATTAAACCATTTTCCTGAAAAATAGATTATTTTGTTAAATAAATAAATTAATTAAAGAAGTTTCGTAAAAAGTTTCAGAGAATATCAGAAAAAAACCTACATAATTCATTAAAACATCTTTTTTCTCCAGTATGTCTCCGGATTGAGTTTACAAGAGGAAAAAATTTTTTATCTTTGATTTTACACCAAAACTGAAAAGGAAAAACATTTTTGCTTTACCTGAAACGAGCAAATCTGTACTTAAAACTTCATTATTTTGATTCAATGAGAAGAAGTTTATATTTCTCTTGATTTTGGACTTATAATTTTTCTCTGCTTTTTAAGTCATATCTCATTGGCGGTTTTATTTATTTGACAACTATGTCACTTTAACAAGTAATTTATTAATTAAATAATGATAGTTCTTGTTAAAAATGACTTTGTTTTTTATCTTAAATCTGTTTCTTTGAGATGCTATTTATCAAAATTATGCTCTTCACAAACATATTTGTTATTTAAAAAGCAGAGAAAAATTATTTTCTATTTTGCTGCTGTATATCATTTTATAAATTAAAAGACGAAAATTAAAAAAAAATTCTAGAGAATTTTGCGACGTTTGGCGACATTTATGTGGAATAATTTTAGGCAGCTGTGCAAAATAAAAATAATTTTTATTTTCACATTAGAACATGAATAGTGAAGAAAGTCCGTCCCTAAAATTTAATTAACGCCAACGACTTATTAAAGCACTCAAATGACGTCATGTGGGTGATGGAATAGACTTATTCTAACACCAAAATAGAAAAAAGTATAAGTCCAAAATCAAGAAAAAAAGGAACTTTTCTTTCTACTGAGTTAGAATAATGAAGTTTTAATTACAAATTTAATTAATAAATTAATTTTCGTCTCTTTACTAAATAATTGTAAAAAAACATATACAAGATCATCCTTAAATAGATATAAAAAAATGTCAAATGTCAAAAAATAAATGTCAAAATTTTTTGATAAATAGATTTTTTTAAACATTCTTTTCATGTTCCTGGTATCTTACCTTACTTGAAAATTTTCTCTGGGGCGCGAGTTCTGGCGCACCCTGTATAGTAGACAAATAAATAAAACCGCCAATGTGATGAGATTTTAAATTTTAAAAAGTAGAAAAAAATATTCGAAAATCAAGAGGAAAAATAATTTTTCTTTTTACTGAATCAGAAAAATGAAGTTTTAATTACAGATTTGCTCTTTTCAGGTAAAGCAAAAAATGTTTTTTTTTGCAAAATCAAAGATATATTTTTTTTCCTCTTGTAAACTCAATTCGGGGACATACTGTATATTTGTTTACCAGTGCATGTTTGACAATTATATAATATCCTATTGTTCGTTGCATTTTTTAAATTGTTGTCACGTTTTAAATGTCAAAGCATTTTGGTGAACAAAAGTGGAAACCGTTACTCAAAACACGCATTGTTGTCTTTAAACTTTGGGTAGACAAACATCACAGTTAGAATCGGGTTAATCACTTGATAAACACAAAGCTAATTTGGGTTACTTTAACTGTCCTGTGTTTAGAGTTATTCTTTAATTTAGTACTTTCATGTACCGGTTTTGTCACCTCAAAACTGACTATTATTAAAAAATTAGTGCCACTTTGCAGATTTAGCATTTTCTATTTAATAAAAAAATATTTCGATATTTCATGCAAATTGTGTGGTTTGTTGTGCAATTGTTATGTAATTGTGTAAATTTTTTCACCGCAAAGATGTTTATGCGAAAAACCTAGGTGACCCAGGGTTAGCATTTTTGTAACGAAATGTGGTCAAATGTTATCGCAAAACTTTCCCTATTATTACAGAATCTGCTGCGAAGAGCATCAACAATAAATTCGCTAATTTGGCTGAAACTAATTAAAAGTTTTACTTTCAAGCTCAGCAATAGGAAAAGCGTGCGCAAAACCATTGTGTGCGTTATTTCAAAACGTACAATTATTATTATTTTAATTATAAATTTTACTTCCGACCGTATGTATAAATTACGGATAAAGTTTTCTCTAAAGATTCTTATCCTAGGCCAGGATTTCGTAAGAATAGTTTAAAGGCCTCGAATTAAAGAGTAATGCAGATTTAATCTCCTATAAAAAAAATCTTTCTTCTTACTTAAGTAACGATAATGTTGCTTTTATGTTGCATTATTTTAAACAATAAAATTTTGATATAAACATCTCACGTCAATCTCAAATAAAAAATTCTCACATGTTATACTGTTAAGCTCAAGAATGATAAAAAATGTGTTTATATCAAATTCTTTGCTTTTGTACACATATCACATACGAAATCATATCAGTTTACAACACTGTTGCCGCATTTAAATCAGTTTTTTAAGAAATAAATAAAACTAAATAATTTCACTTTTGTTTGTTTTTTATTTAGGAAATTGTTTTTATTTTAAATTGAAATAAGAGATCCTAATTAAACATAAAAAAATACAAATTAACTCACAAAAGCAACAAAAAATAAAATTACTTTTTATTATTTTTATTGTTACAAATTTAAATAGGAGATAGGAGAGAATATTCATTTTTAAAACAAAAATTTTCTATGAACATATATCGAAAAATGCTACGCAAGGGGTGTGTCTTTTAATAGGTTTTTTTTTTCCATATTTCCGAAATCATTTTAGAAAAAAATTTCATGGTTTGGTACAGATGATATCTTTTATATACCTAAACAAGTACAAAAATAAAATGCTGAAATTTTTAATTAGGGGCTTCCTAAACTAGATGGGATTAGAATAAAAATTTACTCTAACTATATTGTCTCTGGTTTCTTGCCACTTTCAGCAACAAAATTTCATAGTTTTTCATAAAAAAAGGTCTTTTGTGTTTTTCCGATACAATTTACGGATATTTAGTAAAAATCGGTTTAAAAATGTGTTACAGACCATAAACAGCATAAAAATTAAAAATTAAATTTGTTTTACCGTTTAGGACGCTCCTGATTAAAAATTTTGTTATTTGGCATTTGTTTAGGTGTACATAGAAAGGTACCGAATTTTGTAATTTTATCTATTCTGAAATATTAGGAAAAACCCTTTAAAAAACGTACATTTTTTAGGGGGTGTAGCTCCCTTTCATAGCATTTTTCGAAACACTTTTGTCTTAAAATTAAATATTCTATCAACTATTTAAATTTGTATCTAACAATAAAAATGAAACACTGTATAATTGACACATGAAAAATTAATTCACAAAAATTTTAAATTAACTCACTAAAATAACAAAAAAAAAAATTTTAACACATAACTCTATATAACAAAGTGCTCAGCATTTAACCCTTCCCCCCTTGGGTACGGTCCTGAGATGAGCCACTTAGACTCTCTTTTACCCCGAATAGCATATTTTATTTTATCCGCAAACGTATTCAGAGCAACTTTATAATTAGCAAGTTAATGAACAAAACAATGGGGACGTTTTGCAAGTAATGAAATCATAACAACGTTATAAACAAATCACAAATCAGTATCAGATTGGTGCTGAGATTTAATTTAACTAGTGCAGTTAGTAGTGCAAAAGATGATCTACAATTGTTAACACTGGTAAATGTCATGGTAAAAATTAAAACGCCTAGGCACAAAAATAGAATTTTTACTCCATAAAACTTTTACTTGTGACATTTAGTCATAAAACTGGTCACTTTTGTGACGTTTGCGTGTATTTTACAAATAAAATACGTTGTGATTGAAAATTTTGTACCCATTTTGTTTTTTATCTTCAAATATAATTTGGTAATTTGGTTTTTATATATTTTTTTAAATATTTATTTGGCCAAGCTAAGGGCATGGAAGGAACGGTCAAGGAAGTTCCTTCATGGTTCTTAGCCACGAACTAAAGTGAGAATAATTAACAAACTGTGTTACAACACACGTTGTTTAAGAAAGTAGGAGTTACACTTTGGTTGGCAAGAACATAATACAGTGTACCGATATTTATCAGTTTATAATTTCTTCATTTGTTTAGAAGATAACGGAGTTTGCAACCTTGACAAGTTTTAGTAATTTTTTAAAGACAAAGTTGACTCATCATTTACAAATAAAAAACGCTTTCGGATGATTAATGTGCAATGGGTGGTTAAATGGGCACAAATTTTATAATTACAGGTTTTCTGCCAAAATAGTGTCTTGATTTATAGCCAAACATGAGTTTCATGAGTTCCTAAATGAAGAAAGTGTTTTACTTTCAGCCGAATTAATTGTCTGAAATCACGAGATATGTGAGGATAATGACATGGGAACCAAATTTGGGTCTAGGTCGCTATCATAATGGATGTAATTCTCCACGAAATTAATTTCTGATTTTATTTTCACTGAGATGCGTGTGCAGGGATGTTCGATACTGGCGATGAGAACAAACTACAAAAGGGAAAGTTTCTTTCTGTGCCACTGCTCATCAAAGATCTTTTAGATAACATTGTAAAAGTACAAGTTTGTTTTCGTGAATAAACTTGATGTGGAAGTGTGTGAAATATTGAAAATAACTTTGTTAAAAGTTTTATTTCCTGTAATAAACTTTTAAGTATTGTTTCCCATTGTTCCAGTTCAAACTCTTTGGCGGAATATTAAATTATAGCCGTCATGCTCTGTAAGTAGAAACCGTTATTGCAGATTTATACCTACTTCATATGTCGATTACAAAATTGCATTATTAGGCGTTTATTTTTTGTAATAATGGAAAGTTTTGCAAAAATCACACTTTGAAGAGGTTTAAAGGAACATAATGTAGGTTAGTCGTTCGCTGATTTATTTGCAACAAATTTTTCATCAAGTAGAGTAAATGAACTGCATAAGAATAAATCATTTATGCAACAACAAACAGACATGATTTACATACACGGTTCATTAGTTTGTGGTTTAATCAGTTTGACACGGGACAAATAGATTAGAAAGACTGTTCAATGAAACCGAGAAATCGAATTTTGGGGTTTTGGAATAGTGCTCTGCAAATTTTTTAATCAAAAACAAGTTCTTGGTGACTTTACTAAAAGTGAAATTTGACTGTTTTTATTTCTGGAATTTTTCTAATTTTTTTAAACAATTTTTGGTGCTTTAAGTAGAATCTTTTTTTTCTAAATGAAACAAAAATGGTTTTAAATTAATGCTGGTTTATACTGTCAACCATCACATTTTATAAATTGGACGGTTCTTTAAATTCGATACCAAATTGGACTTAATTACTTATTTTTTTATCTGTAATAATACAGGCTATTCCAGCGAATTGAAAAAGAACATTAGTGCACTTTAAATGGTGAAATTAAAAAAAATATATAGGGTATTGATAGATACTAATCTAGTCTATCGCCTAAAATTATTTTCAACTATACAGCGTGTCTCAAAAATGAGTTACAATACAAACTTGTGTTTTTTTAAATGAAACACCATATGTTTCTTGGCGTTTTTGGATGTAGATTTTTATGACAATGTTTTTAAGCTAAACTTTTATTGGTCAATTTTGCTTAGTTTTAAAAATAAGACGGTTTTTTTGACGAAAACATGCACTTTTTAAAAATTTATTACACAAAAACTTAGACATAGAAATATCTTTTTACTACCGCAATGAAGAAGGTACAAGCTATAAGGTTGTAACAGTTTTTTAGTGTGTTGCATTTACAAAGATAAAAAAATGAAAAAAATTAAAAATTTAAATGAAACACCCTATTTATTGTTTTTGCATTTAAAAGATTATTAAATTGTTTTTCTAAATTACTACTTTTCTAATCTACTTTGAGGTGTTTATAATCAATAACTAAAAAGATATTTAACGTTAAACATTAAAAAAAAATACTATTGTTTCAGTAGCCAAAAAGTGCACAGTTGTACAAGAGGTGGAAGAAATATCATTTAATAAACACATTTGTGTTAAACTGAATCTATTATTTTTTATTTTTACAATAAAATAATTCGAATTTCAGAATTTATAACGACTTTTACAATCTCTGGATAAATCAACGGATATCTTTTCATTTATCAATTCTTGACATTAAAAGTTTATTTTTTTAGATAGACAATTTATCAATCTATTAGATGCAAAAATAAAAAATAGGGTGTTCTATTTACATTTTTTAAGTTATTTAACTTTTAACAAACCTCTTAATTTAATAATTTTTACAAATGCAAAACACTAAAAAATTGCTGTAGCTTTAAATTCTGTACTTTCTTTTTTGCAGAAGTAAGAAAAAAATTATTCCAGCTGTCTTAGTTTTTGTGTAATAAATTTTTAAAAAGTGCATGTTTTCGTAAAAAAAACGTCTTATTTCTAAAACTAAGCGAAATCGACTAAAAGTAAAAAAATTGTTTTAAAAGGCTACATCCAAAAATGCAAATAAACATACAGTGTTTCATTTTGAAAAACACATGTTTGTATCGTAATTTATTTTTGGGACATGCTGTATAGTATCGATAGTATCTATCAATGTCTTATGCAATTTTTTGAAAATTTTACTATTTAAAGTCACTGGACTTTTTCAACTCGCTGGGACACTCTGTATAATAATATAAGTAGTACAAATTTTAGTTTTTTTTTTTATCTTTTTTGTAATCTTGTTCATTATTTTGAAAGCATCTTAATTTCAGTAATAATCTTCCGGTTTCCATAAACGAAGTCATTTCCTCCAGGTGGCGGTGAATAAAAAATCATAAAAATTAATAACTGAGTGACCTAATTAAAAATAATTGGGTAACATCCATTTGATTACCATAGACTGTTAATTGCTCATCCCGGATAGGGATTACATTAAATATATTTCCAGTGAATTTTAATTTGTTTAAATAACAAAACAGATAAGAAACGGAAGTAACATATATTCTTATGAGTGATAACCATCTTATCGAAATCTAAGTTACACAATTTGCTCTTAACGGCACTGAAGTGACCTCGCCTCTTAACTGATTAAAATATACTGTTATCCAAATTTTTTCTCATCTATGGAACCTTTCATTTAGCAGCAATAAAAAAGTTATTATTCTTTTCTCCATCAGTCTAAAGAGTAACTCAAATAACGACCACAACTTTCCTATTTCGTTTAGATATTTAATAATTATTAAACAAAACTGACAATTTTCACTTCAGGATTGGACAAATAAAAGACGTTTTATTTGATTTTAAATCGCTTCCTGCATCCGGATGTGTTTTCTAGGTGAAGACAATTACTTCTATTGTCTAATTAGAATATGTCATAAAATCATGCGCGAAGTTTGGTATTAAATACAGTTATGTAATGTCAGTAGGGCAAGTCGGTATGTAAATAAGAAAATGAGGTGTGGTCCTCCAACGCACGTCTGGCATTAAAAGCTGTTGCTCTTATATTTATTACTTGGTAATGCTCACTGGAAAACTAATTTAGTCTTTTAGTCACCGAAAGAATTTGAATTTTTTGACACCTTGAACTTTTTTTTTACAAATTAAAGCGCTATTAACCCTCTAGTATGACTTAGCAAGCTAAACAATTGATATTTTCACGTAATTGAACAATTTAAATTTCTCCGGGAAGAAAACTTTTGTTCTTGTTTCATTCAAGTGATTGGAAAACACATACCCTTGTGTTCTTCCTATTACCATCTAACTAACCTCGAATTCTCTTAAGATGGTAGATTAGGTGTGTCAATCTCTTATGCTATTTAGAGCATTCCGATTTTACATTATCAATGAATGCAACATTCCAAAGAGCATTCATCACTTTCCTCTAATGTCTTAACCGCAAATGATTTTCGATTGTCCTTGTTTCTAAATTGCAAAACTGTAGTGAAACTTCTTCTTAACAGTAGATAAGATTTAATTTAAATAAAAATACATGTTAAGGAAATTCCTCAGCTGAATCCCTAATGTAAAAGAGAACAATTGTGATACTTGTTGCAAAATGTAGAAAAAATATGAAGATATACAGGGTGTCAGAAAATTTTCATGTAAGATAAGATACCAGAAACATGGGAATGTTTAAAAAATTCTATCTGTCTAAAAATTTTGACATTTATTTTTGACATTTGAAATTTTTTATGTCTATTTAATGATACTGATGATCTTGTATATGTTTTTTTTATATCTTTTAGTAAAATTACAAAAAAATTGCAATTTAGGATATAGCTTCCTTGTTTCTACTTATTATTATTTTTCCATTGCAAAATTTAAACTCTCATAACTCTCATAACGAAATTTTTATAGGTAGAATTTTTTCTATGTTCCAAAATGTGGATAATTTGTGGTTTCATGTAGGTTAGTTTTTATACAGTCTGCAGTTTTTAAGACTTCATATTTTGTAGCGTCATAAATAGTATTGACCGCAACATCTTGTTTGAGGTTTTGTAATTGCTGACAATAACTTTACATGCAAGAGGAGGATATTTAAAGTTTTAATTTTTCTCAAAACTAATACGAGTTTTATTTGTCATTATTTTAAAAAATGGCAAAAAGTTTAGCCATATCTTTGCCACCTCTCGGTTGCTGATTTTCTCCTATACAGAGTGGTAGAAAGGACCATAAAATTTGCATTTTTACGAAATATAGCTTTAGATCTTTAGTTCGCGGAAACGGCAAAACTTGTAACTGTCGAAAAAAATTACCAATTTGTGTCTTATGGTGTAAAAACAATTAACAATGTAGCAAATTCAACAATAAATGCGAGAACATCAAAAACAAAATTTTTCAAAAAGAAGGCTTGAATTTTTTTTTATGTTTTGCTAAAAGTCTTCCATCACCATTTGAGAGAATCACTTTGTATATGTATAATTCAAATTTTTGTTAAAAAATCTGTTGAATTTGTTTTTTATCTCAAATATTCTGAAGCAGAAAAAGTAGTTTGCATGATAACAAAGCATTTATTGAACGTCGACATGTTTCGTCAATCAAATTAACATCATCAGACCGATGACAAATCTGTGGGTTTCAAATTTGTCAAAAATTGTAGAGCAGAGTTTATTTTTTTTTCAAAATTGTCAACGGAATGAAGAACATTTTCTTATACGGTTGCAACACTGCAACAAAATTTTGTTTTTCTCATAATTTTTATTTTTTTTTTTATCAAAAACAAAATGGTATGGCTGGGTCAAAAAATTTTTTCTTGATCATCCTGTATTATTGTAAAAATTACACGTAAGTATTATTACTAAAAAATCATCTGCAGGTTTTTAGGTAATTTTTGAAATTTGTTTACAAATAATTTTTAAAATCAAGATTTTGTCATTTTGTTACAGATGTATTCTTTTGTGTCAATTTTACCAAGAAAATATAAACAAATTCACATTTTTTTAGTGTCTGAGAACTAAATAGTTTCTTGGTTTATTTTGATTCTGTAGCAATTGACATTATGTAATCGACAATATTATTGTCTTGTTTATTCATAATCACAACAAAAATATTGGTTAAGGAATTTGAAATCCAAACATTTGCTAATGATAATTTGATTGAAAAACAGGAGTAAAATCTGCAAATTGCCCTTTTATAAAGTTCGCAATTTGTGACACTGAGCAAATTGTGTTCGGAATGATTGAAATCTGCTTATCTCCTTATTTATTTAATTGTTTCGAGAAAGCTCGTCGGAAATTGAATACTTTTTCAATGGATAGTGATGCGTGTCACCATGTTCATGATCCTGAACTTGACATTATGTAAATTTCACGTATTTATGGAGACTTTTCACATGATTCTTAACGAATGGATGTCATTGTGATGTCGCTTGGACAAGCGCATCCAAGTGCAAGGATTTATGTAATTGTCAGACGCTAAACTAGACACAATGCGGAAAATATAATTACTGATGGAAATTTACCGCAATTTTCATTGTAAACAGTCAACGTCTGTCATTAAAACGTATTGAGTTGTAGTCTTATCTACGTTAACTAATAAAATTTTAAAAAGTGGGACAAAGGAGCAATTCTCAGTCATTTGTAACTATTTCTTAATACGCACACTTAATACTCACCGTCACTTCCGTAATAAATACAAAAAAATTGTCAACGGATTTTTAGTGATTTGAGTTGGATTGAATTTTGTTAAATAACACAAAATGTCGTTGTCTTAAAATTTATTTTGTGATTTTTCCATTCACTATGTAAAATAAAGAAAAAATACTCATATTCCTTAAAGAGTTTGCTCTTGTGGTAGTTATGATAATAAACCCTATTTTTGAGTTATCATATTTAAAGAAGTATTCTTAATGGGACTACAGGGTGGATACACAAAATATCCTGTTATCTCTGTTTGTGGGATAGTAGAGCAGGTGCTCAACACTATTCAACAATCATGGCCACTAAGAACTGAATTTTGTATTGGGAAACTAAACGTTAAATGTGAACCTATTGCTGGAGATCAAGAAACGATTCGTAAAAAAACTAGATGAAAGATCTGAAGTTTTACATTTTTAATAAACTTTTTTGGAATTTTTGTTGATCCACAAATAAAAAAAACTTTTTGCCAGTGAAGAATTTCCAAAATTACTTACCAGTGCTCAACAAAAAAGTTGGAAAGGTTTTAAAGGAGTAGTCTTTGGATTATTAGGGAATAACAAAGTTGATAACATGTTAGAAAACTTTAAAACTATGGGCTGCAGAATGTCTCTAAAAGTACATATGCTCATTTAGATAAATTTGAAAACCACATGGGGGCGTATTCAGAAGAACAAGAAGAACATTTTCATCAAGACATCATGGACTTCGAACACTGTTATCAGGGCTAATACAACGAAAATATGATGGGGGACTACATTTGGAGTTTAGTGAAACAAAGTACTTATAAACATGAAAGAAGTTTACTTATGAACTTTTTTCTATTATTTCGTATTTTTTTGTAATTTGATATGATATTAAAAGAGGATAAAAATTTATACATAAATATATTTGTTTCGAATTTTTTACAAATAAAAATTTAAACTATGAATTTTCTAAAATATTGATCAACCGTTCTCCTGGATTCAACAGCAAACTTTTTCAGGTCATATATATTTTTTTGTCTAACTTATCGATGAATCTAACAAAATTTCATACTCTATTATCAAAGACAAAATTTGTGTTGTCCTGTGTAATTTTTAATAAATTATGTAATATATTTTTTGTTTGTTCTGATATTATAACTAAGGCTCGGATTATACCTATATAAAAGTTGTAAGTTTTCTATGCATATCTAATGTTTTTTGATTAAAATAAGCCAAATAAAAAATGCATATTTTGCATATATTTTAAAGAGAAAACAACCGGTAATTCGTAAGCCAAACTCAAAAAATTAGTACCCTGCTGAATTTTGAAAATTTTTATTTTTGATAAAACATCACATTTCTATAGAACTTTATAATTAATATAATTAATAGTTTTTTTTTTTAAATAAATACTTTAAGCAAAAAACGTGATGTGATTTTGTCTCACGCCAAACCAATTTATTTATTTTTTCATTTATCGTGTGCAGTTCAAGATGACGAAAATACAAAGTTTAGTGTATTTGAGGAAAAAAATTTATCCCAATTTTGATTTTTTATTGTTAAAAATTTTGCTTATCGATGCATATTTGGCATATATTGGAGCATATTTTTTAATATTTTGTGCATAGTTTTTCTGTAATATATTTTGAAAAAGTGCATGTTTTCGTTAAAAACTGTCTTATTTTTAAAACTAAGCAAAATCGACCAATAAAAGTTTAGCTTAAAAACATTGTCATAAAAATCCACATCCAAAAACGCTAAGAAACATATGTTGTTTCATTTAAAAAACACAAGTTTGTATTGTAAGTTATTTTTGAGACACGCTGTATAGTTGAAAATAATTTTAGGCGATGATTAGTATCTATCAATGTTCTATATATATTTCTTTAAATTTTATTATTTAAAAGTCACTAATGGATTTATTCAACTCGCTAAAACACCCTGTATATCAATAAATAATCCATTCAAGCATCAAGAAAGCAATCATTTATCTCTGCAAGATGATAATCAAACAGGATTGGATTTATAAGGTAGGTCAACCACAACTAATCTAATGCGTATCAACAGATCACTAGACAAAAGGAGAGCAAGTTGACGTAATCTACAACCATTCTAAAGCCTTCAATTGTTAAAGTAGGTGCATTAAAAAGACAAAACTGCACAGAGATAAAAGTGTTTTTGTTCGCACTGTTACTTCTAATTAAAGGAAACAACTGATGTCTCTTGTTGAAGCCAAATGTTAATTAAGATGAAAAATATTTACATTACATTGTCCATCACGTGTGAAGTTTCTTTTCATAATTAAAACTTTTCGTTTTCTTCGTTAGTCTCTAAGGACTATAAAGAAGTATTGAGGATTTAATTAATTGGTGATTTAATGACGACATTCACCTTAGCTGCAAGCGCTATACGACCTGGAGCACAAATAAATATTGAAAAAAATATTGAAACAAAAAATTTTCTCAATTTCTCATCAAATTGATTGGCAAATGTAAACAACCAGTTTAAGCTAATTTTCTTCATCCACTGTTTAATTTTATGACTTAATTATGGAAACCCATTACCAGAACATTTTTCTGATTAAAATACTTTTCAAAATCTAGTTTTTTTTTTTGAAAACAGAATACCTTTTGTTTTTGGTAGACAATAAAAACCGAAAGCGTGATGAAGTAAATTGGTTTCTAAGAGGTCAAGAAGAAGATTATTTGTGTTATTGTGTTTCGTGTCTTTGCCATTGAAGGTATAGATCATATTGATAAAACCACAACCATATGTAGAGATTTTTGGCCATCTGTCTTAAATGGTTATACATCTGGCACATTTTTCCCATTCTTTGATAATAATTAAAAAGCCAAAATACGGTAACTACTTTTATTAAAAACCCAAAAAAACTTTTCCGAATTTGGATATAAATAATTTCGTTAAGTGAAGAAATCCGTTAAAAAAATATAAAAACAACTTGAATTTAACGAGGAAGACGCTTGTTGACATCATTGCGTGTGACACATAAACAAGCATAATAATTATTGTTACCGTCAATCCAAAAGTGAAATTATCTAACTGTAAAGATGGTGAACATTCAAAATATTTTAAAGAAATGTGTTTTTACATTTACACTTTTAAAGTATTTTAATTCTTTGATTTTTTCATAATAATTTCACTCAGTTTTTTTTTTTTGGTTAAAACAACCACCTTTTATAAGGAAAATAAGAGCAGCTTTCCCTTTAAAAATGATCTTGTCATTTGAACTTTCTTAATTCCAAATACGACTGGAAGATAATCGATATAATTAGAGAAAAAAATAAATAAATTAGAATGAATAATAAATAGATGATTGACGTATTTTTTTTAATACAGGCTGTCCCAACCAAAATTTGGACCCCTCTAAAATCTCCGATTTTCTCCAAGTCTCAAAAAATGCTGAAACAGACCTATTTTAACTTAAAAGGGGACTAAATATCATCAAAGTTTCAAAATTTTTTCTGCATCCCAGAGCCAACATCTTCAAAAAAATTAAATAGCAAAAGGGGTCGAATGACACATCACTTTGATGTCTATTATCTATGCAACCATGTTTTTTTTTTAATTCGACTCTCCTAAAAAACTGTGATAACTCATAAAAATTGTTTTCTGAGTTATGAGGGAGAAATTTTCTTTGAATACACAAATATTTACCAAAATTTAGACCCTCAGCAATTTTCAATAATATTAAACAGCTCCTTGATTTTTTTATTAATGCAATTTCTCTCAAAACTAATTTTTGAGTATAGTCAAATTTTAAACGATTTTTTTGAGAGAAACCAAATGTGGTTATGAAAAAACAATTCAATTTAATATACCGCTCAAAATAATCTGTCACTCGACCTGTTTCAGGATTTTTTCCAAACGTAAATTTTAGTTGGGACACTCAGTTCATATTTTTTTAATACAAGGTGAGTCACAAAAAACTAGACCTTGCTTATTATTATTCTAATTTAAATAAGTGACACATTAAATCAAATGATTTTAAGAAGAATTTAAGATGAACCAAATTAATTTTTTCTTGACAATATTTCTGACACTTTATGAAAACATCTGATTATTTAATTAAGTTTAGAGCAACCGTAAATTAGATAGTTGTCGTCCTAATTTATTACATGTTTACAACAATATATTGTTTTGAACTGCTTTTATTTGCATAGAAAATTCAGGCGCCGCAACCTTGAACTGTTACTGAAGGAATAAAACATGTATCTTTATAAAAACTAATTTAGGAGAAATAATTAATTGGAGCAGCTGACAAGTTTGATTTATCTTTTTGTGGGTTGCGAATTTCAAATTAAAATTGGATTCTAATCTAAATTATTTGGATATAGTATGTCAGAGCAATTTTGGTAATTTTTGTGATCCCAAAATGAGCTAATTATATTGTGATGAATGTTGCTTGACATGGCTACTTTACAATCTTTGTAGTAATTGAAATTTATAGCCAGATTGAAGCCATTATTTAACTTCTAACCTTAATTCTCTGTAATTACTGTTGCTGTCCAACTTTGATGACTTAGTAAAAGTTGATATTGAGGATGGTAAAATAATGTAGGCATAAAAGTCATCACAATGCGAAAGTACATGGTCATGGTATGCCTCATTTAGAATCGTAAATTGATCTGGTGATTTTTTTAATTTAAAATTTTTAAGGTTTTACAAATTTTTTTGAAAATCTTGCTTAATCAAACAAAGGCAAAGACAACACTACTAAAAAATCAATTTTTTTTTTGATTACATGTGCTGTGATTTTTTTTATTTTACATTATTTATTATTATAATTTATTAATTTTTTAATTTTTTTGATTAGTTGCAGCAAAATTTTACAATAAAACTTAATTTTTAACATAAAACGTGCTTAAATGCTACAAAAAACTAAAAATATTGCTATTTTCTACCAAGAGTGATTATTTTTGAACAATTTCGCGACATCTTTTAAAAAACAGAATTTTATATAATAAATGCATACAAATTTGTTTGCTAAAACTTTCAAAAAACAACAAAAATTAAAAATTAACTTAACTAAAAAAAAGCCTAATTACCTAATTTAAGTTTTTAAAAAGAAAATTGCACTTCTAGTCAAAACGTGTTAAAAAAAATAAGATATCATTATTTCTATGTAATTCTATTTTGTAGCGTAATAATAAACTGAGTTCTGAAATTAAAAAGTTAGCATAATGACTAAAAAAGCACAAATTTAACATATTTGTCTTAATTTGATGTTTTTTCTGATTGTTATAACAAAATTGCCAAAAATATTTACATTTCAGCTGAAAAAAACTGCTCAATTTCTTAAAAAAAAATTGACTTTGAATGATAGATGATTTTTAACCATTTGCAAAGAGTAGTTTCTAGCACGAGTTTAACGACATTGTAATATCCGGTAGCCTGTGTAATAATTACATTACATTAACAATAAAAAAATTAGAACTTTTGTGATAGCAGTGCAGTGATGCATAACAAATGAACAAAATGTAGGTGTCTACCTGATAATAACCAAGTTTTTTGTTACAGGAAAGTGAAACTGGAAGAGGTAGAAAACCATTATAAACAAAGGTAAGTTTCAGTATTTATGTTTGTGTTTTTCAATTTCTGTTTTCTTCTTTCTTCAGTTATGTAAAGTAATTCACTTTCATGCAGACATTTGCATAGCATTTTTTTTCATGAAAATATGTTGCACTATAAATTAAGTCGAAATGGCTGTCTTTAACGAAGATGATTCAATGGGCTTTAACCGAGAAGCTTATTTAGCGAAGAAAGACGACATTAAAATTTATATACTTATATTTTATAGTGCTGAAATGTGATCGTTAAGCACGAGATCAACTATACACGATTTATTCGAATGCTCTTTGACTTTTACCTAGATTTGTTACATCAGCTTGAATGATGATTTTAATTCATATCATGAAGTTACTTTTCTCGCTTAAGTACTAAAGCATGGAGTAATTTAATGAAAAAATCGTGTATTTCGCAAAGTTTTAAATTGATGGCTGCAGATTGATCTCAAAATGCAAACCAGACAATTAGATAATTCGATTTTGACATTTGACAATTTTTATGTCTATTTAATGATACTGATGATCTTGTATATGTTTTTTTTAATAATTATTTAGTAAAGGTACAAAAATTTTGTCAATACAAACCATAAATAGCACTAAACACAGTTACAATTTAGAATACAAGTTCCTCTTGTTTCCTTAAAAAAATAGTTTTTCAAGAGAAATAAATAGTCAAAGTGCAAAATTTAAACTTTCAAAACTTCGAAATTTTTATAGATACATTTTTTAAACATTTTTCTTATTGTCTAGGACACAGCCTAATGATACAATGTCACGAAAGTGCTAATAACTATAAAAATAACTAATAAAAATTATTATCGTAATGTTAAGTAATCCCAGAAGGATAACGTGATTTGAATATTCTTCGCTCATATAAGAAATTATATGATTGTTATCAATGATATGAGCTTCGGTTTTATGAGAATTATTATCGGTAATAATAATTAAACCAAGCGATTATATCTATTTGATAATATTTTTAGTTTTTATGATGAATTGCAAAAAAAAATTAGTTGCTGTTAAATGTGAAATTTTATTTTTTCCAATTTGGTTGTGAAAAGTAACTATTGTGTAAGATGTACATGTTTAGGTTTTTATTGTTTATCCTGTTTTACGTTTATGTTCTGATTTGTCCCGATTTAAGGACTAACACACCTAAGTGTACAGTTTTTTGAGATTTTCATTTGCAGCAAAAACAAAGTATCTTTCAAGTTAAAGTTTTTTTTTTGTTTTCATTTTAATTGTGGTCATTGTGAAAAAACTTAACTGAAAGTAGAAATACTTAAAAATTGCTTATAATGACCAAATTAACTATTAATTTGGTTTGAATAGATTTTTATTAATGTTTGCAGAGAACGAAAGAACTCTCAAAGAAATTCTTATAAAAAAAAATGAAATTAACACAAAACAATAAATTAATATTTATGTTAATTATTAGATTAGGGTCCAAAACCTATTTTTTTGTTTTTTATGTCAATATTTTGCTTATTACATTTAAGTTTTTATACAGATACAATTAGTAAGATCATTTTTTTTTGTGTTTTGTAATAAATTTATTAGAATTATTTTTATGAACGTCCTAACATTGAATTTTCTGAAGTTGGTCACCTTACTGTTGTGATATGTCATTCTAGTTGTCAAATGTGCTTAATTTTATCACTAGTGCTAAAATAGGCTAAAAATAACACTATTTTCAAGACACTAGTATGATTTTGGAAAATTATTGAAATCACAGATTTAAAATTCGAATTTGATGCTTTTATTTGATGTTTTTAACAACCAAATTGGAAAAAATCTTGTATGAAACACGATGCAAAATGGCTCTTTTTTGCACACGACTAGTGAAAAACACGCTCATTTTGCAACTTGTTTTTCAAACTCTGTTCTTTCTGTAACACAAGCGTTCCCAAAAACATTTTTTCTTATTTTTGTAGCAAATTTAAAAATTAGACTACAATTTCAGATAAGAGTTTTTGATTTTATACAAATTATGAACAATGTATAAGAAAATTGTGAGACACTGAGGAATATTTATTAACAAATTGAAACTTTTTAAATTAGTAACAATTGATGAAAATCGCAGAAATTTCAAATTCAGTTCAAAAATTTCAATATCATTTCATTTAGGAGAAGTATAATTACGTTTTATTTTAATTTTTATCTTTCTGACATTAAGTTGTACTTAAAATTTTACAATTATTTCAACAAAAATCAAAACTCGAGAAAAATTGCTCGTTTCTAAAAACCACTTGTTATATAAACATTTTGCATTTCCTGGTGTTATAATTAACTATTCTATAACTGTATAGGCTCTATTGATTTATTCGACATAATAGTGAAAACTATATTTTTATGATTATAATAAATAAACCGAAAAATTAAGTTTCATATACAAAATTTTCTCAATACCTAGAAAACCAGTAGAAAAGCCAACAGGAAAAGCAAAACATTGACTAATAAGCACTAAATACAACCATAATATCACAATAAATCAACTTAATTGATTGAGAATAAATATGTAATAAGAAATGAAGGGATTTTCTTTGATGTTATTTTATTGCCTAGTTAATACAAAATTACGGTAATGGCCTTAGGAAATTTTCTTATAACTCTAACTCTGATGACTTGGTGATTAGTTTCTTATAGAACAATGATTTGTTTGTTTTCTGTAAGCTGAAGTTGTAAAGTCATTAGAACTGTTTTTTTTTACGTTATTATGTATTGTTTTATTGGCATCTTCTCTTTCCGGCCAATCTAGCTTATTGATTGTTGTTAATTAATGAGGAACGAGAAGATTATTAATTATCTTTGTTTAACACTTTTATCACACGAATGATAGTCATTTAAGAATTTCTGGTTGGCCCAAATACCGAATCTCCAATTTGAGTTAAATGGAAAATAATAGACATCAGGAGTGAATCTACAGTTACCCTAATTCACCCTATAATTAATAAACATACGGTATAGGTGCGTAGGTCATTGGTAGTAAACCGGTAATGTTTTTGTGGTTAACATCGCAACATATTGTATCAACCTATAATCCATTTGGTTCCCGTCTGGGAACCCAAGAGTTCGTGACACAAACACCTGGTTCCAAGTACCGTTGTTTCTGTAACGTTTCTTCGCCATTATCTAACTATGATATGCTTCAATTAAGAAAATGGCGAAATTTCTAAATTAAACGTGTTTCTTCTTTAGTTCCAAACTCATATTTTATTGGTCTTTCAATTATAATTAGCAAGCTGATCTGTGTAATTATCTTTCGGAATTATACTTCAAAGTGGGTTAACTATTTTGTACAAAACTTGGGGGATTATGAGCTTTAATGTTCCTTCATGTCTTAAATCGGTTATAGCTTTAACCATAAATTATCATTACACACATTCTCTAAATCGCCAATAATAAGGAAGTACCCATAAAATATCGATCAAGTACCTATCTTCGTGACGGGATTGTAACCACCACTTATTGTTTATAGTGTCGAAGGTTACATTGAGCTAAATTAGTGTAGAGTTAATTTAAATTAAGTAGTAATAAAGCGATCAGTGTTTTGATTAGTATAATCTAATATTTTGCACAGTAAAAATAATAAACGCTCAGTAAGTTTAATCAAAATTAGTAAAACAACAAATAATTTAAAGAATTTTCAGTCTTGGTTACAATGTATGGCCCCTGCGCAAGAATGATTTTAGCAAGGGCTGGAAACTGCGCACAAATGGTAATCACTCGATCACAATTTTGTTTTTGAACGCTTATTATTTCTACTGTGCATTTATTATTTTTACTTGTCGTTTAAATAATGTAATGTGCATTTAATTTGTCCTCATTTAAATTTCTGACTTAATTCGAAATTTTAGTCTTTGATTTGCCACATTTACGTAAATTATTAAATATAATAACATTATCACCTAACTTACTTTCACATTTGTAAAACCTGTTTGAAAATTTTAAGTGAACAAAGCAAGTGCAATTTTTGTTTGACATTTAGGTTGTATTATTATTGTTAATCAGTTTTGCTCGATTCATTGCATAAGTTTCAGATTAGTCGATTTAGATTGTGTAATTTTTGGTTGTGACGTATTTAATGGATTTTTTGCAAACATAAAGAGAAATATTGCTATTTTAGTTCCTTGTTATTAAAACAACAATAACAATTTCTGTATTGGTAGAAGGTTAAATTAAATTGTTTTATAATAATACGCCAATAATGTTCAGGGAGGATTATGAACAAGTCTGTAATTTCACAATTTGCTCAAGTTGGCTAAAGTGTAAAAAAAATTTCATTGTCGTTATACCGAGTGAAATAAAAATTACTCAGCGTTGAACTTTTCCTTGGAATCGCATGTAGATCGTCGCCTTGCCCATAAACCATGCCCATGGTAGAGTCACCCGTGCATTTTTCCTGTAGGAATATGTCAGTATGCTGTCATAACATGTGAAAACATGACATTAAATCGAAATTTCCTTGTCCTTCATTCAACTTATAGACATTCCAATATTCCGTGAATGTTGAGTGGTAATTGCAGGTTGAAACATTTATTCGGTGAAGGGACTGAATAATGAAAACGAAATATAAAGACGTGAGTTTTGACGTGCAATTACAACTTATAATTATATTTTAAAAAAATATACCTGTCAGTTAATGTAAGATTTTTGAAATAAAATTGTTTAATAGTTTCACTTTATCGTTGAAGAATCAAAAAATTAGTCTGTATCCATTACCAGTTTTTATTGTTACAAAATTATAGTCTTTGTTCTTGCTGTTATAAAATAAATGCTTATTGTAATTAAAATTGTACTTTCTCTCAGTCTTAAATATCAATTCTTTTTATTTACTAGTGAAGAAATTTACAGCAACTTGAGTAGCCTTAAAACATAACCCAGGGTAATTTTATTATTTTGCAGTTATGCATTCTAATCTTGCCTACATTACTATTATTTCTATTGTAATAGAATTCGCACGGTAATACAATACTAGGAATATGGAAACATAAAAGTGACAAGAGAACAAAAAAAAAAGCGAAAGTGTAAATTAGTTTATAATCAACTCAATCAAAAATTAAATTAAATATCTTTCGTTTAGATAAAAGTTTAATTGTTTTAAAATTAGTACATAGGTTATTTTTGACTGCTTTTCAACGATAAATAGGTGTTATGAGATCACAATGTCGAGTTCCTATAACTGTTACGGATAAGGAACTGTTAACCCGTAGGCAAAATACATTAAACTGTTATTTTAATATGATGTGGGTGTCCCTACCTAATTTAAAATTAGGAAACACGCGTTACTAAACCGATTTCTTTGATAATTTTTCTTGGGCAATTTTTAATTACACGAGGGTTTTTTTGTAAATTTAAACAAATAAATTTGGACTACTTTTACATTTTTTGCTTGGGAAAATAGAGGTAATGACACTCGGGGGCGAGAAAACCCGACCAAATTAATTTTGCTTTGTTTCTTTTAATTTCGATGACTAAAAACAGAAAGATAAATAGATGGTGACGCCACAATGATAGTTATAATAAAATGAATCAGAACAAACAAAAAATATATTACATAACTTATTAAAAATTATTATTTCTTTTATTTGAAGTTTTTGCAATTTTTACAGAAAATTACAAAATTACAGTTTTCAAACTATTTACTCTACCGTTCCTTAGATGGCATGTCTCTAGCCAGTTCCACAATGTGCCACCAGAAGAATTTGTCGCTTGTGTACAAACAGGTTTTCAAAAGAAAAAAAGAAAAATTGATTTTTTAAGAAATACAGTAAACAAATTTGGTTTTTTACAATTGCATGTTGTTCCTGAATTAAAAAGTACCTTACACACACAGTAACAGAGTTTTTATCTCATTTTGAGTATTTGTAACGGATTGCAAAATTCAATAGTTTTTATTTTTTTATGAAAAACGCATTATTTAAATTGCATGAAAAAAATATAGTAACATAAGTAGATAATCTACAATACACCAAAAATAAATCAAAAAAGTTTTCCGTACAGTTTTGTTATAACAAAATAAAATGGCCAAAAATAGAGGTTTTTTTAAATTTATTTTTAAACGACACGGACAAAAAATTTCAAATTAATATACAATAATGCTGCCAAGGTCATCAAAAAATTTATGATAATTTTTTCAGCTTTTTTAACTAACGATTTATTTTTTTATTCTATTATTCATTTTATTTTATTATTTTATTATTATTATTATGTATTTTTTATTATAACTTATTATTATTTATTATTTCATTTTATTATTTATTATTTAAATTGCATGAAAAAAATACAGTCACATAAGTAGGTAATCTACAATACACCAAAAATAAATCAAAAAATTATTCCGTACAGTTTTGTTATAAAAAAATAAAATAACCAAAAAAAAAGGTTTTTTTAATTTATAAAAAAAATTCAAATTAATATACTATATAGGGTGATTTAGCTTAATGACCCATTAGACTCCTCTTGGCAGACAATCTATGATACACAAAGCAATTATTCCTTGATTCATATTCGAATTTTGAAAGTTTCATGAATCGAAAAATATTGTTCTTTGATTCTCGATATTTTGAAAATTTAATTTGAATCAAGAAATAAGTGCATAATGCATTATGTGTTGTCTGCCAAGAGGGGTTAGGTGGGTCATTTAAGCTGAATCACCCTGTATTGCTGCTAAGGCCATCAAAAAGTTATGATAATTTTTTCAGCATTTTTAAATAACGATTTATTTTTTTATTCTATTATTTAATTATTATTATTATTTATTTTTAATCATTATTTATTATTTAATTTGATTATTTATTATTTAAGTTGCATGAAAAAAATACAGTAACATAAGTAGGTAATGTACAATACACCAAAAATAAATCAAAAATTTTTTCCA
>NW_025400975.1:7306869-7319003 GCF_015345945.1 Tribolium madens
ATGGCCATAAATAGAGGTTTTTTTAAATTTCATCAACAAAAAGTTATGATAATTTTTTGAGAATTTTTAAATAACGATTTATTTTTTTATTGAGTATAGTTCAACCTTAAGACAACACTTCATCAAGGACTGGCGTGGAACAGTTACAATTCCATTCACTCACTCCACCCATGCCTCCTTCTTTTGAGATAACTGACATTTCATGTTAGAAGAATGATACCGTATTGCATCCGCCTCGATGGGATAACTTATGATAATGAATACATTTTTATTTTCAATAAGGAATTTGCGTGGATGCAGAATTTGTTATTTGTTTCGATAACGGTGTATGCACCAACACTTTGGAAAGTCTCGATATTATTTTTATTTCTTATTGTTTGTAATTTATTCAAAATTATTTCATTGTATTTGTAATTCGTATTACCACATAATTCAGCGACTTATTTTTGCAAATAATTTTTTTTATTGTCGTTCGACTTGAATAAATTTCATCGTTCTGTCTGGTGTTTATTACGAGTATTTGCTAGCAAAAATTGTGCATGGTTAGTAAAGCGTGAGTGAGAAGAATAGGACTGTGGGTATATAAAATCGAGGTTTCAATTTGATATACCAACAACAAAATAATATCAAGCTTGAATAATTCAAAATTTCCACTCATTTAATCAAAATACAAAACCTTTTCTTCTTCGGAAAATTTAAAGAAACAGGGTGTATCAAATTCCAAATTTAGAATCCATACAGGATGTCCTAGCTAAGGCTTCCGTCTCTATCTAGATTTAAAAATCGTTATAATTATCTGCACTAAATTAGCTCATCGTGCTAAAAATTGATTATTTGATACTTGATTTTATAAAATTTAATTCATTTCATAAATGCCTTTTTTTGCATAATATACAGGACAGGGTGTTCCAACGAGTTAAAAAAATCCATTAGTGACCTTTAATTTATATAGGACATTGATAGATACTAATCTAGTTCATCGCTTAAAATTATTTTCAACAGCGTGTCTCAAAAATAAGTTACAAAACAAACTTGTGTTTTTTTTTAGTGAAATACCATATGATTCTTGGCGTTTTTGGATGTAGATTTTTATGACAATGTCTTTAAACTAAACTTTTATTGGTCGATTTTGCTTAGTTTTAAAAATAAGACGGTTTTTTGGCTTTTTAAAAATTTATTACACAAAAACTAGAACATCTAGAAATATTTTTTTATTACCGCAAAGAAGAAGGTACAAGCTATAAGGTTGTAACATTTTTTTAGTGTGTTGCATTTGCAAAGATAAAAAAATAAAGACGTTTGTTAAAAGTTCTATAACTTAAAAAAAATTAAATGAAACACCATATTTGTTGTTGATAGATTAGTATCTATCAATGTCCTATACATTTTTTTAAAATTTACCGTTTAAAGGTCACTAATGGATTTTTTCAATTCGTTGGGACACCCTGTATGTAGTTTTCAACACTATATATTTATGATTAAAAGAATAAATGTTAAAAATTAAATTATTTATTGCTTTGACATAGCATTGGGTGTCAGTTCTAGAAAATGAAAACAACGTTTTGTGGTTTTACAAAGAGATATTTTATGTTTTGTCTTGACCTAAATATTTTTTTGTTTTGGTAAAGTAGGCTGAAATGTATGTACGACTTGTTTGTACAAGTATTGTAAACAATAACACTACAACAAACATCAACATCAAGAACATTTAAATGGTCTACTGTGATTTATTAAAAATTGTATTGAAATTTGGTTTTCAAATTATCTTTATTTAATTTTTTATACACAGAAAAGAGCATTTTTTCTTAATTAAATAATAGATTAAAATATTTGAACAAAATTTAAAAAAAAATCAATATTGGGAAAACACAAAATTAAATAAAAAAATTGTATTCAGAAAATAATCAGTGTTAGTTTTTCGAATTTTTTTCTTTCCCAAATAACACATCCTGTGTCTATAGATTTAAAAATTGAGAAAGATAAGACATTGACAGGAACTTTTTTATTGTCAAATTATTGACTTGACATAAGCAGATTAAACTAGTATCAATTTAAAAAACTAAAGTCATTAACCTTCAAGTAAAATTTTACAAAAAATATTTGTATATTGCTTTCATATCTTTCACTCTGTTATTTCATATCACAGGTGTGAGTGAGTAAACGCTTGTAACATTTTTGCCAAAAAAACTAATCAGTCATGATAATACATGGAAAAAAGTAGTACCAATTAGAGAATTTAAATCAGTTGAATCGCCCACTGAATCTTAAATCGAATTTTTTGTGTTATTTGGATTATTCAAATTTTCAGTAAAAAGTGAAAGCCGTTTTCGTCCCCATACTTTCGGTAATTAGTATTGAGATGTAAACAAATTTCGACAACATAAAAATTATTATCAATTTGATAGCATCACTTTCATTTACTAAAAGGATGTGTTACAGGAAATGCTGTTGTGGCAATTGCACTTTTAAATCGAAAAAATGAAACGTTGCTAAATAACAATGTTTCATTGTGTATTATTACATTTTCTTTCTTGAGACGTGTAGGTCATGGACGACTGAATAAAATCACCTAAAGGCAGAGTGAAATGTAAAAGAGTCCTACAGCAGGCGACACACCCAAAATAATACAGAGTGGGATAAAATTAAAAGTATTAAAAGTTGAACTTGGCCTAGTAGAAAGTTAAGATTCACCTTTCCTTTTCCTCTGGTTAATATTTAGTTTCGGATTTAATAATAACACATTACCCAAAACAGTGTTATGCATTTTATCATTTCAAATATATACTTAAAAGAAAGTGATCGAAAAACGTGCCTTGAAAAAATCTATAATTTACTGATCACGAAGCAAAATATATTTTTATTTATGAATTTGTCTGATATTAATTGAGGAGCACACCCTTCACATTCCACTATGATTTTTTTTTTGGAATTTGCATTTTTGTCAGCGCAAAATGATAATAATTAACTGATAATTATTTGTTTTTCTCATTTTATAAAAATATACATATTTAATTGGAACTTTTCCAAAAAAAAAAAGAAAATTTCTTTCAGATTCAGAACTTTGAAGACAAAATTCTTGACTGAAAAGTTATTTATTATACAAGACAATAAAGAAATTGTTGTTGATAATATTTGACTGAAAATATTAATTCTTATTGACTCTAAAAAGGTATTTAAAAATTAAAATAAAAAATTGAAATATATGTTTTGTGGTCTATTTTTAAAAAATCTACCAAAAAAGGTGAATTTTTATCAATAAATTATCGTCATTTTTGACTTTAAAATGCATTTTTTTTCTCTTTTTGAGTAAGATTTTTCATAAAATGCGTATTTTCAACCAAAAATGTCAAGAATAACATTTTCTTTCCTCTTCTTAATTTGTAATGTTTTTTATAGAAAAAGTAAATTTTTATCAAAAACAATTTAATTTTCGACTATTTGTAATTGTAAAATAAGTAAACTTTTAAGAAACAAATTTTGGTTTTTTATAAAAATAAGTGTTGAGGAAAATTTTTCGTAAAAAGTAAATTTTTAATATAAAAACGCACTTAGACGTGCTTAAATTTGAGATTTTTATGGCAATTTTAGTGAAATATTTTTTTAGCAAAAATAAGAAACGTAAAAAACAAATTTTTGACATAAATACCTAAATGTTTTTTTGGCCTATAAAACCAGTATTTGGCTAAAAATATTAATTCTTATTGACTAGAAAAAGGTCTTTAAACGCTCAAAATATATGTTTTGTGGTCTATTTTAAGGAAATCTACCAAAAAAGGTGAATTTTTATCAATAAATTATCGTCATTTTTACTTGAAAATGCATTTTTTTCTCTTTTTGAGTAAGATTTTGCATAAAATGCGTATTTTCAACCAAAAATGTCAAGAATAACATCTTTCCTGTTCTTAATTTGTAATGTTTTTTATCAAAAAAGTAAATTTTTATCAAAAACAATTTAATTTTCGACTATATGTAATTGTAAAATAAGTAAACTTTTAAGAAACAAATTTTGGTTTTTAATAAAAAATTCCTGTCGGGTTATTTTTACGAAATTTGGTGAAAAACAGTGAATCCCCACGGAAAATATGTGTTTTTGATTAAAAACATGTTAGTTAAAAAAACAAAATACAACAATTTTTGACCTAAACAAACATTTTTTTCGCCAAGTGAATAAAATTTTTTCAAAAAGTTAATAAAAACGCGCATAGACGTGCTTAAATTTGTGATTTTTTGGCCAATTTCAGCAAAATCTTATGAACAGAAATGAATTTTTATTAAAAAAAAACGTAAATTCAATTATTTGACATAAGTTTTGTTTTTCCGGCCTATCTAAGTAAAATTTCGAGTAATTATAAGTGAGTTTTACTAAAAAAAGTAAATTCTTAATTTAAAAATGTGTTTAAATCTGTTTTGTGGTCTATTTTAAGGAAATCTATTAAAACAAGTAAGTTTTTACAAAAACTATTGATTTTTTATTCAAAAAGGCACGAAAAGCGATTAATCTTTGCCATTTTTGACTTAAAAATGCTGTTTTCCTTTTTTTTTGTGTAAGATTTTGGAGAAAAATTGATTCTTTGACAAAAAACTCAATTATTATCTCCAAAACGCATATTTGTTCAAAAAATGCAAGAATAACATCATTCCATTTTATAATTTGCAATTGTTTCAAAAAGTAGATTTTTAAACTAGATATGGCATGTGAAAAACTAAAAAATTTAAAAATATTTTTGTAAATTCGCAAATTGCAAAAAAATTTTCAGACTCAAAATTTCTTAATTAGCTTTTCTAACTGAACAATCATATTTAGATACTTATTTATTATACTAGACGATAAAAAAATTGTTTATCTACAAGTGGACTTTTTGCACGAGTAGATAACCAGTCTTTATCGTCGTGTATAATATTTCGTTTTATTTTGTACTCACCTACCAGAATTTCTTGAATATAAACAGTAGATAAAAATTACTTTATTTCACTAGACGATAAAAGACTGCTTTATCTACTGAAATTAGTTGATAAATGCACTTTTTAACATTGTGTACAAAGTAAATTATTAAAAAATACAGGGTACGGTTATAGCATTTAATTATTATTAATATACAACACAATTACCTAAATAATAAATACATGCAGCAACATACTTGTATACATTTTAGAGTCATTCAACTTATTTAATTATAATTTTTACGCACGCATAATTTTATACCGGAAAATGAAAGAATATAGGTAGTTGGAAATAGCCATTATATCCATAAAATATTTTATGTATCCTCAAATAATAAGTTTTTCTGTAGGTGGTAAGAAAATAATATAAAAAAAAACACAATTATTCAAGCAACAGATGAATTTTTATAATTTTTAGAAAAACAGTTATTTAGCTATAAATTACAAACGTTACATTGACGTTTTCAATAAATGCAAATCAATTTATTACATTTTTTACATAAATGCAAATTTTTTTACATACCTACGCAAATATTTGTAATTTGTTTTAACCTTGTACATCGTCCTGAGAAAGTAAATTTTTTACTTTTTAGCATTTTTAATAAATATTTTTACTTTCAATTAGATAAATTTTATTTCCAACACTTCATCCAGCTTTGGACTTTCAATTTCACTCTCTTTTTATCAGTTACTCAACATCTCGTTGTCATATTAAATTAGCATTTAACTTGCATTTAATAATTTAATTAACAAAAATCATGTTGCTAAATTTAATTTTATTGACTTGGTGACAGTTGCAAAATTGCAACATGGACATAAAACACTGAATATTCTTACAATAAACTTGTCTTGGGTAATAAAAGCAGTTCAATTAGATATAGTCTTGTTGTTTAATTACACTTTTGGTCATAAATTGAAACAGTTCAAAAATGAAATTAATTAAAGTTATCACTTTCTATAGCCCACGATGTTGTAGTAAAATGTTAGAATCGTCGATGCAGACTTTAATGGTTGATAAAGAAATGAAACGGTTGTTGATGTGGGTAAGTATGTCGATGGAGAGATATTTAAACCTTGGGGCAATTTTCAAGAAATAGAAGATTCAGTGATCCGCACCTGATAGGTTGTAAACCTTAGCGAAAGTGCTTCATATCAGTCTCCAACCAAATCTTGTCTTTCTAAATTTTACTTTCTGTTATTCAAAATTCACGCATTTTATTCATTTGCATTTGCCTAGTTTTGATCCTTCCACTCTATCTACTACATCGCCTATTGTAAATAGTAGCATAATAGAATCATTAGCATACTATGCTATGTGTTAAAAACCATCACCATGAAAGTTTTTCTTGAAGTGAATTTTTTTCACCACGTAACTGTTATTTCAATTGTTATAATGGCATTTTAAAGATTTAGCACCTTATGGCATTCAACCTGTTTAGTTTATTTCATCAAATATTGATTTACTACTCGTAATATGATAAGAAGGTCTATTTTTAGTTAACAAGATTTTTCATTGAGAGAAAAAACATTGTAATAATTAAAATTTGGCTTTAAAATATAGTTTTTTTACGAAGAATATTTCAAAACGATTGATAAAATAAAATTCTGGTATTTTTTGATTATCTAGTTTTTTATTTCATATTTTTTTTTAAATAGTTTATTGTGCTATTTATTGTTTCTAAACGAGGTTTTTTTATAGCTATCCAAAATTTTGAGGTGTTTTCTTATACAAGGTGAGTCAGAACTCGCTTCCCAGAAAAAAATTTGAGGTAAGGTAAGATACCAGAAACATGGAAAAAATATTTAAAAAATTCTATTTCTCAAAATTTTTTTGGACATTTGACATTTTTTATGTCTATTTAATGATACATTTTACAGAGTTACAATTTAGAATACAGCTTTCTCGTTTTTTCTTCTAAAAGTCTGTGGCAAAAAAACTGGGAAAATAAAATAGAGTCAAAGTGCTAAATTTAAACTTCGAAATTTTTGTAGATAGAACTTTTTATTAATTTTTTTCATGTTCCTGGTTTCTTACCTTACATGGCATTTTTATTGGGGGCGCTAGTTTTGGCTCATCCTGTATAAATACATATATCTTTTATTCAAACTGATACGCAGATTAAAAATAGCGATTTAATTAATGATTTATTTATTTATTTTATTCAAATTCTAAATATTTGTTTTTCTGAAATGCTAAATATTTAGTAATAGCTATATTTAAAAAACCTTAATTAGTATAGAAAATACAGACATGCAGTTAGCTTAATTAAAGTGAAAAGATGTTTATAATGGGTGTTCACATTGTCAAACAATAAGCTGCAACATTTTCTGCATGCTAATTTATTGTAATTCACCATATGTATTTTAATGGGAAAACATTCAACAATTTAGAGCACTTCTGTCATTTCTTCGAATTAAGTTAATGTGAAACTATGATGAATAAACCTATTTTTTTAGTAACACAATTATTTTATTTTTCGAGTTACTTTTTTTGTGGTCAAAATTAAGTAAAGAGTGTATGAACCACAGGCATGTTTAAAATGTATATAGCTCTGAGCATTTAAAAGCCCTCCCCGCTGCGGTCGGGCTTTAAATCATTTTTTATTTTTAATTTAAAAAATAAATAAAATTTTAGAAAAATAAACTGACCTAGGTATCTATTAAATAAAATAAAGTGATTGGCTTGAAACACTTTGTGCACTGATGAGTTAAATTAGTTGTAGGTAAAAATGCGACATGATCTTTTAAATTACAGTACATTTCATGGTTGTTAAATTTAACAAAAAATTGTTAATGTGTGCTTTTGCTATTATCTTCTTAAGTATTTAATGAGATATTATGTTTTAACCAGTGATTTAATTGCGCAGGCGGTATCTTGAAAGTTGTCCACACTGTTTCAAACCATATAGAACGATGTATCAAGAGAGAATCTTGTTAACCTCGTTTGTTTTTTAAAGACACATTTTTAATATACTTAAATAATGTTAATATTTACAATTATATATACAATTATTTTGTTGGCATTTGCAAAATATTGCTTTAAAGTGGATTCAATAATAAATAAATGTTACAAGAACTTTTTATGCTAAACCCACCATCTATAGAGCGTTTCAAAATGATTGACATCTCGGTGGGTCATGGGTCAAATTTAAGTTTTGTCGTTTTTGCACATTTTCGCTCCCATTTTTCCAAGTATGTTCACATTAGTAAATTTTTTGCACTAAAATTAAAGCCTGATTTACATTCTCAACGTCAATCACTTTGAAACGTTCTATAGCTAATGCTTGTTACTTTAAATTTGAGAACTTATTACAAAATTATGGCAAATGGCATATGTTGTAACAAAGAATTAAAAACGAATCAATTAGCTTTATTCTGCTCTGCTGAAGGTTGTCCTGTAATGTCTACATCCACGATATTTTGCAGTTTATGAAAATAATAAAATTTCATAAAGTACTATTTGCCATGACAATACAATTTTAAATTAATCTAGCACGGTATTAGTTACGCTGTTTAGTTAATTTTCCTTGAACTGAATCACCAGGACCACAAAGTAACTGTAATCAAAAAACTGTGTTAAATTAAAGCTTGAAAGTATTTTTTTCTACTTTTGAATAAAACAAGTGATTTTTCTTTGTTATTAATTATTTTTCAAAACTGTTTTTTTTTTGTTTTAGTGATGCCAAAGTGTACACATTCTCATGGCTGCAGTGGTTAGCCATGCAATGCGACGATTTCCAACAACTCAGCCTGATGCCGTGTATTCTTACGGTCTAAGGGTAAGTAAAAATAACAACTACAGAAAAATCTGTTAAAAAAAATAAGGTAAGATAGTAGCATGGAAAAAATGTTAAAAAAATTCTATCTATAAAAATTTCGAAGTTATGAGAATTGACTCTATTTATTTCTCTTGGAAAAATAATTTTCCAAGTTTTCTTGCTACAGGCTATTAGACAAAATATTAAACAAAATAATACTACTTGTTCATTTTTTCATTATTAGTAGCGAATATCAGTGAAAATTGTATAGGTTTTATAACTTTTATAAAACAAGGCTAATTGGCTAAATTTTTTTGGTATAAAATATTTATTTTTTTAAAATAGTTAAATAGTTAATTAGTATACTTTAAAATTTAATGACATTTTAGAAAAAATGGAAGTAAAACTAATTTCTTAAAGTTTTTTCACTTTTCGAAATAATTTTTTTTCATGTGTTATTTTGTTTTTATTTTTATTTTATTGTATACCATAGCATTTTTTTATGTTGCCATTAATATACGCTTTTCTATAAAATACGTCGTCAATCACAACGTACCAGGATTACAACTATCTCCTTTATATTTAATTTTAAAAAAATTACATAAATTGCAATTTTGACAAAAAAAATCGCATAACTCATAAACGAAACGAAATTTCGTTCTAAAAATAGGTAAGTACACGTTTTTTATTTTACTTTAATTTATATTAATTATTATTTCCTGGAAGCAAATGATTTAAAAAAAACCGCTTCCAATATTTTATATTCACTTTTTACCCTTATCTTGGTATTTTGTCAATTTTGACAAATTTTATTATAACAATTTCAGATTCAACATTAGTGATGGAAAAAATTTTGAAGACTATACAGAGTGCGCTCGAACTCGGGCCCCAGAGAAAAATGTATAATATATAAGGTAAGATACGAGGAACATGAAAAAAATGTTAAAAAAAAATTATCTATAAAAATTTCTAAGTCATGAGAGTTTAAAATTTGCACTTTGGCTCTATTTATTTCTGTTCTTGGAATAATTTTCCAAGTTTTTATACTACGAGTACAGTCTATTAGAAGAGGAAACAAATAAGCTGTATCATAAATTGTAACTCTGTTTTTAACGTTATTTGTGGCTTTTATTGGCAATTTTTTTTTTTACTAAATAATTGTACAAAAACATAAACAAGATCATCATTATCATTAAATAGACATAAAAAAGTTAAATGTTAAAAAAATATGTTAAAATTTTTGACACAAAATTTTTTAAACATTTTTTCCATTTTCCTGGTTTCTTATCTTACTTGAATTTTTTTCTCTGGGACGTAAGTTCTGACACCTTGTATTTATGAAAAAAATTGCTATTTTAGTACAAATTGTAGTGCTTTTAGAGGGATATTTGAAGAAATACGGGGGGTTTAGGATAAATTATGAATTAGGATTAAAAAAACATAGAACAGTCAAAATAATATGGAATTTAACTACTTTTGCTAATCTTCAATAGTTCTCAAGCCACAAATCTTGTTTTCCATTCGAAACAATTAATTTGTTGTGCAAAAATTAACAATCCAAAAACCCAAGCTTGTCAATTTGAAAAATGTGGTTTTGAGAGTTTTTCTGCGGTTTGACCAAATGAGGCGAACAATGGATGAAAAGTTCTCTTATTTCTGATAAAATGTGTAGGTGATTTACAGCACACCTTTCACATCTTTAAATCTCATTTTCAGTAACCAGAATCTGAAATTTTTTTCAAATTATTGTCTTATGTAAGATTAGTTAACAGTGCAATTGTTAGCACCGTTATTTACGTTAACAAATAACATTCAACACGGAAGATTACGTAATAATTTCACACAGTTCATATTTGCTTTTGCGAGAAGCTAGAAAGAATGCGTAAATGTGAATTTAAACGTTGTCTGGTATGATACCAAAGATTCATTCCGTTATTTCCGTCATGAATAAGCGAATTTTGTAAGAAACGGTATTCGATGTCTCATCGTGTTGTGGTTCTACTTTTGATGTTTTGGTGGGAAGTACATAATGTTGCACAATTTCAAATTCCAGATTTGGAGATGTCAAGGCTGATTTATCAAAATTTGAACAATTTCATGAAGTTGGTGTAAAATGGAGAAAAACATCTGTTGATTAATTAAAGGAAATTCAACTCTCACCAGTTGTACAATTATTTCATAATTTATTACTCCTATCGTCTACTTTACTTTTAATATTGACAATGCAATGTTGATTCTCACTGAAATGATTATAAATTTTTATAAAAATAATTTTACGCAAACTCATTTGTGAAATTATTTATTTTATGACATTGGAGCATAAAGGAATTAATAAGATTCTTAATAGTCATTTGCATCAAATTCAATTAGAGAATTAATTTGCTCTCAAATTTAACGGTTTCAAAAGCCGACAAAAGTGATCATAAAATTAATACCAGGTAGGTTTTAATAGTAAACATTTTTAAGTACAGAGTGTTCAGTTTTAAATAGATTTTAAAAATGCACTTGATGTTGAAATTATGTGTTGCACTTTTGTTATAATTTTTATTAAATTAATTACGAGACGAAATAATGAAATTAAGTGATTGGCAAAACAAGAATTGGCAAAAAATCAACATATATTTTAGGACTGTAGAAACATTCTTTTGTTGTTTTTCACTTTTGGATAAAAAACAAAATTGTTGAAAAAATATTGTTTTTTTTTGAAGATTTGGCACTTACGTGTGCACAAGCTATAAGGAAGTATTTCCAAAGCACGAAATTAAAAAACTAACCTTTTAATTATAACCCAGTGAAATAGTTTAGTTTAGAACCTTGAAATTTGTACATTTGAGGTCAACATAAAAGAAATAAAGGCTGCGCTTGCATAAGACATGCTATTGCTAATATGCATTGTCCAAGTCCAAGTCTGCATATTTTTTTTTAAATACTTGTATGTTACAATGTCAATATTAACAAGAAAGTTACCTCAATATAAAACGGAAAGTTTCTACATTAGATGGATACATTGTTTTGAGCAGTTTGAGTTATAGAAATTGCAATTTTGCAAAACGAAGACTAATTTTATATTTGCAACACATTTTCATAATATTCATTACATAATGGGTTAATATATGTTGATGTGATAAATAATTTATAAAAGTGTATTATAATGTGGGTATTTAGGACGCTTTTCCTCTTAATTTTATGTAAAATGCGCGAAGTTTTCTCTTGGGTTAGCTCTAGTGTTTCTCTGAATGTAATTTATAGTCACATTGTGATTAATACAACAAAATAAAATTTTATAGTGTGACCATATTAAATACCTAATAAAAACAGCTAAATGGATATAATCAAAAATGAAAATATTTAGTTAATCTGGGATTTTTTTAAGTAAACATCATTTCAAAATTTACAATGTGTATAATTTATTGTTATTTCTTAACAAGTTATTTC
>NW_025400975.1:7321263-7323876 GCF_015345945.1 Tribolium madens
TTTTTAAAATTTTTAAATTTAATTTTTACTTAGTAAAAATAATAGATTTAATGAAACAGTGATTGTTTTATTTTGTATTTTTACGTTGATTCTCTACTTTAAAAAAATATTATTTAGGTAAATATTTTTTTAATGGAGCTGATTTCCCTATCACACCTCTTGTTGTAAACCAAATTAACTTGTCTAAATTGCAACAATTACAACAAAACCTGCAATTCTTTGTTCTTCGTGTGGGATTGTCCCTAATCACAATAATTTTCCTGTCTACCAACTCCACTTCCTTACTTTCTTTCTAATCGTCTTTCTATTCCAGCCCGAAGGATCTCGTAAACCTTGGTCTCCATCGGAGGAGGGTGAGAGCGCTCTCTCCCGTTCGATGCGTTATGCCGACCCCTGGCTCTACGGCAGCGTGCGCGCCCCAGGTGGCCTAGTCCTCGCCCCCGCTTTCGTCCTCTGCACTTGCTCCGACTACGTCAACGGCACAAAACGCTCCTCGAAGAAGACCCCCACGTCATGCAAAAAGTGCAAAGGCACTCGCTTGCCCCTCTCCGAGAGCAAATTCGGAACGGTGCGATGCTACCCCACCTCCAGCACCCCCACCCCGACGCGGGCCGGCACCATGCGCGTGGTGGGCTCCTCCAGGCCCTCCATCCTGCCCGACCCCTACGACCTCATGCGGAGGTCGCGCCTCTCCTCCAGGTCGGTCTCCCCTCGGGGGCGCCGCTCCATCCTCGAGTGCGACATCAACCCCTACGAGCTGATGGAGGCCCCCCGCGACGCCAGCATTACGCTAGTTAACGGCCAAAGAATCCGCGTGAGGCCCCCCACGGCCGAGGAGGTGCAAGTGAAGAGGCCCGCCCCCAAGGTGCCCCCCAAAAAGGCGCCAAACGAAAAGGAATCTGAGTGCAACCGGTTCAAGTCTATTTTAAAGAAACCAACAACTTTCAGTGACACGGATTCGAATAGCCGTGAGCACAGCCCCTCGCCCGCAAGCAGAAGTGGGTCACACTTTTACCTGCCAATGCCCGGCAACACACCCAGGAAAAAAGTGCAGTTTTTGGTTGAAAATGAACTTGATTTGGACCAAAATCGAAAGGATGAGGAGGAAATGTCAAACGAGGAAGGACAAGGTAGGGGGGACCTTGAAAATCGAGTGAAATTTGTGCGCTCCAAAGATTAGAAATCTTTTAGCAAATTTTATGGAAACTGAAGCCGGCTATTAATATTCATACTAATTAGAATGGAGGGTGACTATAAAAACACAAAATGGAATTTCTTATTACGTGAACGGAGCTTGCATAAAATCAAGAAACGGCCTAAATTATTATTGCAATAAGGAAGTTCACGATTTTTGACTTTCAAAATAAAAAAATTGTTGCTTCATACTCATCAACATAAACAAGTGTTGACAAATGTTAAGAAAACAATCAAGTTGTAGGTGGACGCTGGTATTTATGAAATTGCATCATTGGTTCCATTTATAGGAATTACAAATTTTTGGATGATGTTGTTGTTATTTTGTTACTGAAGCAATCATAGAAAACTTTTTTAGACAAAAGTTTTGCTTGAAAAACATTTCTCTTATATAAGAGAAAATAGGCTCTAGCAGTAACTTTTTGTACATCCTCTCTCTTATTAAAAGCTTTTACTAGATTTGGCGTAATTAGAACATTTTGTCGTTAAATTACTTGAAAGGCAATCAAAGTGTGTGATTTTTTTCACACGAACGGGTAAAAATAAAACGATTATTTACTTATACAGGGTGTTTTTCGAGCTCGCTTTTTTAATTTTGATCAGCATGTAAAATTTGATCATATCGTGTAATCAGGAACAAAAACACTTTTCAAAAATACAGAAATCAAATATGGTATCCATAAGAAAATCCAAAGTTGAGTGTTGTAACTTATATATCAAGAGCGCCTTGAAAAATACGAAGACAGATTTAGATTTCTTGTAAAAAAGTGCCTTAAAAACGTCTTAGTTAAAAATTACAAATTTCCGTTTTTTTTCCAAATAATTCAAAAACTAAAAATTACACATTAAATTTTCTTTCTGTTGTTCAGCATAAAAATGCGCAACTTAGCCTTAATTTTTGTCATTTTTATTATTAAGCAAGTTCTCCTTTATTTCCAAGTATGTTTGTGGTAAATAATCATTTTTAAAATATTTTTGGGTTTATTTTTTACCTTGATTGTTACTTAATTAATTTTTTTTTTGATAATAATAGAGGCTTTTACACTAAACGAATCTGTACCTGCTAGCGCATCAAAGGCGGATTCAGGGGAGGGGCCCCCCCAAACTTGCCACCAAAAGCTTCAATTTTTTATATTTAAATTTTGATATAAACACCTTATGACCTAAAGTTTTTTAAATGGAAACATTAGAATTCTTTTTAAATTACACTTATTAATACAAATTATACATATGTATACCGAGAGATCAAGATAATTTGTAATTGAGTCATTTTTGGATCCAAAAAATACTTATGACCGTTCTTTTTTAAAGGTAAATCATAAATTTAATTATATCTGTTTGAATAATGAACTTTATCAACTCCTAATCCAGTGAGTGGAAAAATTATGGAATTATTTTATTAAAACTACAAATATTTTG
>NW_025400975.1:7323986-7332205 GCF_015345945.1 Tribolium madens
TTAGCGAATTCGAAAGATTTTTTAATTGTCGAAACGGCAACACCAAAATATTATGTATTACATAAAGTTTTAAAAAAATATATAAAAGTGAAATAATATCAACAAAAAACAGTATTTTTGCTAAAACAAAATATTTTTAGTTTTAATAAATAAGATTATTCAATAATTTTGCCGCTCACTGTATACCCTCATCATTCTAAAATTTTTTAGATAGCCCCCTCCCTTTAATTCTTGGATCCGCCCCTGTAGCACATTAAACTTTGATATCACAATTACAGCAGCATAAAAATGATTTTCAAAGTTAAGATAAAAAATTGTGTTTCATTCAAAATCTAATTGGTATTTTTTTTTGATTTTCTGATAAAAATTAGAATTTAAATTTTTGGGAGAAAATTACTTTTTAATTATTTTTTGGCCTTGTTTGTAAATAAAAAATTATCAAATAATTATGAAATGTACCTTATCAATGTCCAGATAAGTGTGAAAAACAGTTTTATTTAATTAGAGGTGGCTATTTCCTTTCTGCGCCTAACCGATGCCCCACCCGGTACAATAAACACTACATCAGAAACTAAACTACATCATTACATGAAATTATTTAATTTAATAAGTAGTAGTAAAAACTAGTTTTTTCAAATGGAACATTCAATATTTGGGCAAATCTGTAATTAAAATTTTATTATTCTGACACTGGAAAAAAAGGTAATTTTTTGTTTACGCTCCCGAAAATAAATAGTACGTAAAATGTTATTTTAGGTACTCAGTTCCCAGTTTTTCCAGACGAAAAAGTAAATTTGGTTACTATGGTGGACGAATTTTTTTAATTAATAGAAAGTGCGAATTCGTTTTTTGGGATCTTTTAGGGACTTGTAACAAAAATAACTATTTTCGTTTTATTTCGGGTTGTAAAAATTTTTCTCTGTTTTTTAAATACCATCGCATCCATAAATAAACTTTTCTTTCCACTCAGTCGGAATAATAAAGCAAAAAATGTTATTCCTTTGCAGTTTTGGCGTAAAAATATGAACTCAATCCGGGGACATACTGTCCACAATTTCTTCAGATTTATGATGCTTTATAAAAAAAAAATTATCCTGTAAGGACTATCAAAAAAAAAACTAAAAAGTTCTAGGACACTTACATGCAAAAATCAACAAAAAAACGTAATGTTTAGTCAAAACGTGACAATGTGGGGCAAAAACGGGACCTAAAAACAGCCTTTTTAATGTACCGTTTCGATTCAAACGATTACCTTTATTAGCGTGTTGAATTGGTACATGTAAATAAACTTTGAATGAGTCTCAGTTGCACGCTTATAATGTAATGAAATGACAATGCATAAAAAAAGTCATTGTCTTGATTCTTGCTGTACAATAAAACAACCAAATTAACTTAAATAACATTTGAAATGGTTTAATTTTTTTCAAACAAATTAACTGTTTCACATTAAATGACAAAGTTTTTAAATTTTTTCAGATAATTCCGATCAGAAAGTCTGCAAGTTGCGCCGAAGTGTCAGTGAACGGTTTAATCATGGCTCGAAGAAAGTTGTATTCCATGATACAATGGCATTACGTTCACGTCCCTCCCGAAGTGAATTGAGACTAGACTTAGGAGAGGAGGATCTAGAGCGATTAGACGGCCTAACTTCGAAAACTAGGAGAAAAAGTCCCACAAAAGTGCGACCGAATGAACCGCCACCACCGCCGCCACCGAGCAAACCCACACAGAAGCTTGGAAAAACCCAAAAAATTAAGGATGAAAAAAGTGAGAAGAAAATTGAGGAAACTTGTGCGAGTCAGCCTGCAAAAACCCAAAAATTTAAGGAACTAGTGGAGGAAAAAAGTGAGAAAAAAATTGAGGAAACTTGTGCGAGTCAGCCTGCAAAAACCCAAAAAATTAAAGATGAAAAAAGTGAGAAGAAAATTGAGGAAACGAGGCAAGAAGTGGCTCCTCCACCTTCTGTTCCTCCTCGAAAAAGGAGTAACAACAAGCAACCCCACGTGAACATAATTCAAACGTCTCCAAGTGTTCATTCCGTCCATGTTGAACCTCCCCCAAATGTTCAAATTGAACCATTGTCTCATTTCGTCCAAATTGAGTCACCACCAAGTGAACCAGCAAACAAAACGGTGGTTCAAATTAACGGCTCGCCGACGGTTCACAAATTACAGATTAAAAACGAATTCGCAGATGTCGTCAACATTCAAACGGTTTCCGTGCTTGATAATCCGCAAAGGAAGACATCAATCATGATAACAGGTGACGATTGTTATTCAACCGTAAACGTTAATGACGACGTTCCACTTTACCAATCTTCGGTTGTTGTAAAAGATACACCGAACGAGAAAACTGTTCACAATACCAAAAAGAGCAGTTCCGTTTACATCATCGGTAATTTCGTTACTCCACTGGTGGAAAATAACGAACTCAAAGTCAATGAATCGGAAAATATGCCCGAAAAAAAGGAGTACGAGGAATGTGATTTAATTGAAACTCCACAGATACATAAAAAGGAAAATCTCCTCTTAGACACATTCAATGAAAACAATATTCCCTCATCGGAGATGCTTAAAGAGCTCCTCAAAGACCCCGTGGAAGCAGTAAGACGGAATTTAGTCCCTCATGTCTGTGGTAAATCAGACGTGTCAAGGAGACCAAGACCCAAGAAATTCGTTTTCGAAGAATTAAATAGTATCAACATTGAAGAATCGCTCCTCCGAATGAAAAACTTGGACTTAAACGACGACGTCAACTCAGAACATAGTTCCTCGACTCAGTACGAACTCATGGACGCCAGTTCTGAGTGTTATACAGATCACAGTAATCGCAGTTCTGTCACTGAAGAAGAATTAGCAAATAGGACCAAGTTTTACGAGTTGTTGGCAGATTCTGCGCTCATTGAAGTGTCAGAAAGTGAAGATCATCATTATGAAAGCATTAAGAATAATTCGGATCCCATTTATGAAGAAATTGAAATTCCACCACCACTCCCGGCAAACCCCCCACCACTGAGTCTTTTAGACGACCTGCATCTGGACAAGGAATACACCACGAGGTACATAACACACTTTTGTCAGAAATAACACAAATTGCTTCATTTCAGTCTAAAATTAGGGTTTAAGAAATGAATTGTATAAAAGACATTAATTTAGAGTGAATTTTGTATTAAAATCGAGCAAAAATGGATTAAAAACAACTCAAATTTAATAATTTCTCTTATTCAAGCCATTATTTTGTTTAAATACTTTGATTCAGGTTGAAAATCGATTGGAAATAGCACAAATTGCTTCATTTCAGCCAAAAATTAAGATTGAAGCAATTATTTTTATAAAATACATTAATTTTAAATGAATTCTGTATTAAAATCAAACAAGATTGAATTGAAAGTTGCTTAAATTGCTTTATTTTGGAAGAAAACTCTCATTCAAGCCATTATTTTGTTGAAATACTTTGATTTAGGCTGATTTCCGACTTGAAAATGAGCCAAATTGATTGAAAATAGCACAACTTGCTTTATTTCAACCTAAAATTGGGATTGAAACAATTATTTTTATAAAATACATTAAATTTGAATGAATTCTGTATTAAAATTTAGCAAAATTAAATTAAAAATAGATCTAATTGCTTTATTTCGGAAGAAAACTCTTATTCAAGACATTATTTTGTTGAAATACTGTAATTCAGATTGGTTTCCGGCTTAAAATTGAGTCAAATCGATTCATTTTAGCTTAAAATTGAAATTGAGGCAATTATTTTTTATAAAATACATTATATTTGAATGAATTCTATATTAAAATCAAGCAAAACTGAAATGAAAATAGCTCAAATTGTTTTATTTTAGAAGAAAACTCTTAATCAAGCCATTATTTGAAATACTTTGATTCAAGTTGATTTCCTACTTGAAAATGAGCCAAAACAATTGAAAATAGTTTTATTCCAGCCTAAAATTGTGATTGAAACAATTATTTTTATAAAATACATTAATTTTGAATGACTTTTGTATTAAAATCAAGCAAAATTGAATTGAAAATAGCTCAAATTGCTTTATTTTGGAAGAAAACTCTAATTTAAGGCATTATTTTGTTGAAATACTTTGATTCAGGTTGATTTCCGACTTAAAATTGAACCAAATCGATTGGAAATAGCACAAATTGCTTCATTTTAGCCTAAAATTGGGATTTAAGAAATTATTTTTATAAAATATATTAATTTGGCATGAATTCTGTATTAAAATCGAGCAAAATTGAATTGCATATTGCTCAAACTGCTTTATTTTGCAAGAAAACTCTTATTCAAGCAATTATTTTTTGAAATATTTTGATTTAGAATGATTTCTGTGTTAAAATCAAGCAAAATTGATTTGAAATTAGCTCAAATTGCTTTATTTTGGAAGAAAACTCTTATTCAATCCATTATTTTGTTGAAATACTTTGTTTTAGGTTGATTTCCGGCTTGAAAATGAGCCAAATCGATTGAAAATAGCACAAATTGCTTTATTTCAACCTAAAATTGGGATTGAAGCAATTATTTTCATTCAAAATACATTAATTTTGAATGAATTCTGTTTTAAAATCGAGATAGTTGCTCAAATTCCTTTATTTAAAAAAAAACTCTTATTCAAGCCATTATATTGTTGAAATACTTTGTTCTAGGTTGATTTCCGGTTTGAAAATAAGCCAAATCGATTGAAAATAGCAGAAATTGCTTTATTTTAGCCTAAAATTAAAATTGAAGCAATTATTTTTATAAAATCCATTAATTTTGAATTAATTCTGTATTAAAATCGAGCAAAATTGATTTGAAATTAGCTCAAATTGCTTTATTTTGGAAGAAAACTTTTATTCAAGACATTATTTTGTTGAAATACTTTGATTCAAGTTGATTTCTTGCTTGAAAATGAGCGAAATCGATTGAAAATATCACAAAACGCTTTATTATTTTTATAAAATACATTAGTTTAGAATGTATTTTGTATTAAAATCGAGAAAAATTAGATTGAAGCTAGTTATTTTGGAAGAAATCTGTTATTCAAGTCATTATTTGAGGTTGATTTGAGAAATAAATTGTTTTGTAGGTCCATATTTGAGGGCGCATCAAAATACGACATTCTGAGTTATTTGGTTGACGCAAAAGAGCGGGGAATTGTCCAAGAAGACAATTACTCGTACAATGATGATACCAAAGAAACCTACAACAGGATCTGCCATATAAGTACTGTGAGCGATTCCAGTGAAGACAACAGTCTGATAATGCCAAGTAATTTAATCGACGATAAAGTCCCCTTCCAGAAGACAGCAGAAGTCGAGAGAAATGACTCTGGTGTTGGTTCCGAGACCAGCAAAAGTTCCTTAAGCAAATACCGAATGAAACAAGAAACCACCACGACTTGTGAAGACTGCGAGGCAGTTCTTGAGTCGAGTCAAGACACCGAACCTTTGATTTGTCGCAAATGTTTGAAAAAACGGTCGGAACGGAAGGAAATCATCACCGAGATTGTGGAAACTGAGGAGAAGTATAGTCGGGATTTGCAGATTATTCTAGAGGAGTTTTACCAACCCATGTTGGTGGCTGGGCTCCTGACACCGGAACAATTATCTGCGATTTTCCTAAATGTGGAGGAACTCCTGGAAAACAGTCAAAGTCTCGCGGAACGGTTAAGAGACGCCGTGGAAATCGCAGTTGAGCAAGGGGATGAGGACCTCCTCACTGTCAACATCGGCAAGATTTTCCTCGAAGCGGCCCCCATGTTGCACGGATTTGAAACCTATTGCGTCCGACAAGGCGCCGCCAGTCTTCTTTTAGCTAGTCTAGAGAAAGAGAAGGAGCTTCTCAGGATTTTCCTGCGAGTGTCTCAAATGGAGAATACAATGCTGAGAAGAATGAATTTGAATTCTTTTCTCATGGTACCTGTTCAACGTGTCACTAAATACCCATTGTTGCTGGCGCGTTTGTATAAGGTTACGCCGGTGCATCATGAAACGAGAGAACAGTTGAAGGAAGCCCAACACAAGATTGAGTTACATCTGAATCACATGAATTCCGAAACGAAAGATGTGCCAAGCAAATTGTGGAGGAGGATTGGGAGTAGTTCCGGGAGGAGGTCAAGCACCGAAATGGATTTGGTTAATATAAAGTTGAGGAAGATTGCTGTTGATGTGTTGGAGTGGAATCATGATGAAGCCAAGTTTGCCTTGGAGGGAAAATTGTTGTTTACTCAACCGACTGATAATAATTGGAGGAAAGGGAGGACGATAAAGCTGACGCCGGTGAATGCCCTCCTTGTGATCAATGGCAAGGTAAGTAGATCTATTTTTATTAAAATGAGTATTTTCTATAAAAAAATAAGGAGCCAACATAGATTTTTCTATTATTAAAATTATTAAAAAATTCGAAATCTGATTATCTGGAGTTGTTTTTTAGCGCTATTCTTAATAAACTGTTCTATTTTTTTTCTCTTATCACAAAATTAGAACTACACAGTACTGTGTAATACGTTTTAAAGGGCAAAAGTAACCCCTATCTTCCACAGGAATGAAGATATTAAAGGTTGAAATTTCAACATTGCTATTTGAGACAGTTCCTGTTGTCCGAACAATCTAAAATTTTGAATTCTCGTCACAATAAAATAATAATATTTATGTTAGTTAATAAGTTATTAACAATTGTTATAAACAATTATCAATATCTCGGCCCCTAATTGGAATACGAAGATGAAACCAACTCCATTTGATAGAACAGAAAAATTCCTACAAGGTGCTGGGTTTGTAAGGGCAAAACTAACTTTATCTCCCACAGGGACGAAGATATTACAGACTGAAATTTTAACATCAATATTTGAGACAGATTCAATACTCTTTGTGTTTAAAATTTAAAGAATTTTGTAAAACAATAAATAAAAAAGACTAAGAAATGAAAAATAAACATACAGGGTGTCCCAGAGCTCCGTATTTCTTCGATTTTTCTAACAGTAAAGAAGATAACGAAATGCGGTTTATTTTGAACGATAGACATTCATTTTTTCTATGATCCAAAAATATTTTCGTCATTATAGGTGATTCCTATATAGGGTGGAGCAACAAAGTTATATTTTTTCTTATGGAACATCCGGTATATTATGCGCTTATTTGAAAGAGGTTTTAATTTTTAGAAAACCCATATAAGGTTTTATGGAGCTATCATGGACCGTTTATCATTTATGGATACTTTTATACCATTTTGAAAAATCGCAGCGGCTTTGCTAGAAAGAAAATGTGAATAAAAACAATTGCAATAATTTTTACTGAGTCTGGTCCTAAATTATTATGGTTGAAATAATGTAACTTTAAAAAATTATCCAACTTTTTTAGAAGATTGATTTTTAATAAGATGTACAATAAAACAGGTAAGGTTTAGACCTCCAAACCCTAGGTTTTTTAGAAAGCTTATTAAAAGCTCTACACGATAAAATAATAACATAAAGGGTGTTTCATTTGAAAAAATCAAGTTACTTGATATTTTGAGAATCTCAATTCTCGGCAGTAGTTGCAAAAGATTGATCAAATTTCTACCTAACTTTAATATGGATATTCTTAGAATTAAAAACTTTTTCAAATGAGCTCATAATATACCGGGTGTTTCGTTATCTTCTTTGCTCACAGAGTAATCGAAGAAATACGGAGCTCTGACACAGTCTGTATATTTAAAAAAAAAATTTTAAAACAAGATCATATTTAAAACAAATATACCAAAAAGTAAAAAATATTTTTTTCTATCAAAGAAAAACATTATTTGTACTTACGGCTTAAATTTTAAAAATTTATAAAAGCTTTGGGGGCGGTCAATTAAGCAAAGTAATTTCAAAGCTTTTATAAATTTTAAAAACTTAAACTAAATGTTCTTCTGTGATAGAAAAAAATATTTTTTCGTTTTAGCATATTTTTTCTAAATAAAAGCATATTTAAAAAAATATCTTATTTATCTATTTTTATTTACATTTTTTTTTAATATTTTCGAAATGAAAATTATCTGATTACAAATTGTCATGAAGTAAAAATGTCACTGTTTACGCCAAAATAGTGGAACTTTTTATTTCTGTTATCTAGTCACAAAAGTGTCACTTTTTTGGCGTTTGGAAATAAAGTTTGTTTGTGTAGAAAAAAAATTATGTAGGAAAAGATTTGTTTTAATCTTTAGCATAAAAAAATAACATTACAATAACAGTAGAACTATTTGTGATA
>NW_025400975.1:7332635-7363061 GCF_015345945.1 Tribolium madens
AAATTCTTGGTTGCCTACGTAACTTATCGTCAAGACTCACTGTGAAAATCAATACTCATGGAAATACTTTCAAATCAACTTTACAAATTTATCTAAAAAAAAATTAATAATTTCTCTTTAAACCATAATTTTTTTAGAATTCTCTTTGGAAGCTATTTCGATTAGTTAAATCGCGCGTAAATTTTTTAATAGTGAAATTACTCTTGGTGCAATTTAAGTAATTCGCCACGTCCTTTTTTTGACAGCCATCAATGAATCGACCGGAACGAACCGACGAAAATGGGTTGATATTTTCGCGGCATTCGGCAGCTCGAGAAGCGGCTCTTCTCCTGGTGAGGGACAAGAACGGTCGGTATTCCCTGCTTCGAGAGCCTCTTTATCTGGATCGCTGCGTCATCGCCGCCGACCCGGCATGGCAGAGCTATTTCGAAGTACAAGAACTCCTAGGAAAGGACACTTTCATTTTTAAGGTATGTGGAGTGTCTCAAGAAGTCACTTCCTCATTCACAATAATTGGACCAATTTGATAAAAATTTTGTCATCCATTCATAACTTCTTGTTTCTAATAGGGAACAAATTAAATGCACAGTAAAGACAATTAATGAATGTCTAGCAAAATTAATTAATTTAATATTCACACATTTACCAACAAAATGTTTCCGAGCAAAATCGGAATATCGCAAAGCGTTCAAAAACAAAATTGTGGTATCAAGAGCACAGTTGATTAGACTGATTACCATTTGTGCGCAGTTTCCAGTCCTTGCTAAAATCATTCTTGCGCAGGGGCCTTGCTAATACATACAGATGGTCCAAAAGTCTGGCGAAACTATCAATTTTTTGGCAAGTAAATTTATATGTGTGCAATGTCTATAAAAATGCTATTTAAAAGAAAAATTGGTTATTAATTAATTGTTTATACTTGCGAGATAAACACAGTAACAATTTTTTTTAAGTGGAAGCCTACCACAATTTTTTTTTAGACAACGAGTTTGTTACAAGAATTGTTGCTGTGCAAAAAAAATTGTAAACCTTACACTTTTTTTGTTAAAAAAATGTTTGACTTACAAGGATTAAAGAATTTTTTTGAGTGAACTACCAGTTTTTTTTGGAAATAAATTAATAAATGTTTAAGGGTTGTAAAGGAGCAATCCCCAAATATATTTTATTTTCATTAATTGTTTAAACTTTTGAGATTACTATACTAATAATTTTTTTCTTAAATAAAAACGGTTTTTTATTTATTGTTTTACAAAGATATGTTTATGCATTTTATAAATGTACAAAATTATTTATTAAAAATGTTACAACTTAAAAAAAATATTAAAAATGGTAGTTTAAATTTTTGTAAGTAAAACATTTTTTTACCAAAAAATTGTGTGGTTTACAAAAAAAAAATTAGCACAGCAACAATTCTTGTAACAAGTTCGTTATCTAAAAAAAAATGTGGTACGTTTCCATTAAAAAAAAAATGTTACATACTATGCTTATCTCGTAAGTATAATTAATTAATTAATATTCAAATTTTTTGTACGCCATTAAATTTATTTGTCAAAAAAAGAGATAGTTTCGCCAGAATAAAATCGTTTTTAGAATTCTGGACCACCCTGTATACCACCCTTCAATAACAATAATTATTCAGTACTATAAAAATAAGTACCAATAATAAATAACATTCTTGCGAAAATTCTTTAAATTTTATGTCGTTTTACTAATTTTGATTAAAGTTACTGAACGTTTATTATTTTTACGGCGCAAATTGGATTTTTTATTGAACAAATTACAATAAAATAATGTGCGTGCTTTACTTAGCATTTATTATTTTTACTGTGCAAAAATTAGTTAAATACTGGTCATTTTTATTTTATACAGGGTGTTCCATTTTTATTGTAACATTTGTGTCGAAGTTTTTAATCAGGGGCGTTCTACATTGGGGGGGTTTGGGCTGAAGTTTCTTGTTACTTTCAAAAACAAAATTTCTAAATTCCATAGTTTTTTACAAAAAAGAGGTCTTTTGCGTTTTTTCGATACAACTTACCCTTTTTGAGTAAAATCTTTTTAATATTTATGTTTCACTTGTTTTGTTGTGTTTTTTACCGAAAAAATAATGGTCAAACTTGGCCGAAAATCAAACTATTTTTGATTTTTTGAACGTTTTAGCATGTTTTTAAGATAAATACTCAAATTTTGAATAAGATTTCATCGAGACAAAATAAGAAAACACGAAATTAAATCGAAAATTATGTTATTTTTCACTTTCTCAAGTGTTTAAGAAAGTTCTTCAGCCAGAAATTTTGCAAAATTTTTCCAAACCAGTCGAAAAGTCGATAAAAATTGTGCTATTTTTGCTTTTTTAAGCTAATAAACTGTGTTTTTTCCGTTAAGTAGACCAAAACTTACTAAATTAGATCGGAAATTTTTGAACCTTTTTAGTAGAAAATTTTGTTCAAAATGGCCCTAAAATTACCAAATTAGAACGAAAATTATTCATTTTTTTAAATTTGCGTGAGTAAAAAAATGTTTTTTAGCTAAAATCTTTTTTTCTTGTAAAATTTCACTAAAATAGGCCACAAAATCACTAAACTAGATTCAAATTACCGTTCTATTTTAGTTTGTTTTACTGGATTTATTTTGGTAACCTAAATACCTAAAATTATTCACATGCAAAAAACCACCAAGTTGGTGCACGTTTTAAAACGGTTAACGTGTTTTTGAATTAAAAGATTTTGCAAAATTTTTGCAAAAAATTACCAAACTTGGTCGAAAATAACTTTCTTTTTGATTTTTTCAGTTAAGAAATGCACTTTTCCTTTGCGATATTTTGCTCAAGTAAGCCGAAATCTCCTAATTAGATACAAAATGGTGTTTTTTGCGTATTTTTGAGTAAAAATCTCAATTGTTTTTGATGCCCAAAGTGCCAAAAAATTAATTAGGCAAAATATTGTATTAATTCCATTTATTTTCAGGCGAATAAAGAGCCAAAACTGTTTTTTTTTCACAAAATTTTGCTAAAATACGGAAACGAAATTAGTTGTGCCTTTTTCAAGTAAAATTTTACCCAAATGGGCCAAAAAATTTGCAAATTAAGTTGAAAATGGTATATTGTTTGGTATTAAAAGAACTGTAACTATTTTTGCTAAAGTTTCTTGCCACTTTCAGCAACAAAATTTTAAATTCCATAGTTTTTCACAAAAAAGAATTCTTTTACGTTTTTTCGATGCAACCCCATTAAAAACGTACCCCTTTCAGAGGGTTTAGCTCTTTTGTTTTGATACATGGTTATAGGAAACTTTTGTCTTAAAATTGAATATTCAAATTTGTAACAATAATAACGGAACATCCTGTACTGAATTATTTACTGATTGTTTTATTACTACCCTTTCTAATTGTAGGCTGAAGACGAGGAGCAAACGAAAATCTGGTATAGTCAATTACAGTTTCACGCCCAAGGAATGGGAGCTTGGAGGAAACGACGTAATGCCCTAGCCAATATAATGATAAATGGCATGGGCTTAAGGTCTTAATCGACGTACTTACTGAAAATAAAGATTTAATGAGCTTTAAGTCATTATTCGAATGTTTCCTGTAATTTGTACTTGATCGATATAGATAGATAATTTTATTGTTTCTTTTTGTAAATATTTAGTAATTTAGCTGTGATATTTTCTGGATGAGGTTACTGGGATTCAATTTATTTCACAAATATTAATAATATGCTTGATGACCATATTTGTGGTTATTGTAACTTTATACGACTTTATATTAATCATTGTAAAAAAATGTAATTAAATAAAAATAAATAAAGAATTTAAAAAATACGGGATGCTTTTTATTTTAAATGTTCACATTTGGTGTTACTACGATAAATGGAAATAAATGGGAACTTAACTCATTTGCACCAGATGGAGGTAACGACATAATTTATATTTTTGCCAGATATCTACAAACTGTTCGCACCCTATTTTCAACAGGTTGATCATAGTTTAATGGCACTGCCATTAATTTTTATATTTTTATAAAATCACACAATTAAAAAACTCAAAAAATATTAAACAAAAAAAGTTAAATTGGAAATAGTAGATTACATGCCTAGGTGGGAAGTGCTTCATAACCAAGGCACGGTTGCAATAAGCCGAGGTACGATAAAGCAACGACCATCAAGGTTTGTATACTATTTTATTCACAATCATCCTTAAAAAACATAAAGCCAATAAATTGTAAGAAAACATAACATATAACGTTTCAGTTTTGGGGTTGGGAAGTGGCCATTTCCCAACCTACACCTGATATTTCCTATCAATTCTTAAATGATTATTACTTTATGATTGGGAATAACATATTTATACAGGGTGAATATAAAGGATAGTACCAAGCAAGTTTTTTTAAATCATTTGCCTCCAGAAAATAATAATTAATATAAATTAATATAATATACAAAATGTGAGCGTACTTTGATAACGAAATTTTGTTTTGTTTTTAAATTATGCGATTTTTTGTCAAAAAAAAAAAATATAAAATAGTTAGTTGTAATCTAGGTCATAACTTTCATAAGAAAAATGTTTTAATAGTGGGTTGCCATTCAAAAAAATAAAAACCAAAAAAAAAATTTAAAAACTTTATTCTTGATAAAACATCACATTTTTATAGTTCTTTATCATTCATCAATTAGTTTTAAGCAAAAAACGTTTGGTTTCTTCACCTGTCTAATTTTCTACTCCTACATTACAAACACATTACGTTTATTATTTTTTTTAAATCCTGTTTATCTTTCTTTGTGAGTAGCTTACTTCTTATTAAAAAAAAACATTTTTTGTAATAATTATTTTCAGCAAACTTGATGCTGGATACAAGAACTCCTTACTTTATGTACACACAAAAAGTTTGAACTTATAGACAGAGTCTGAGTTTCTAGTTTTCCAATTATTTTTGCTTGCAAGAATTTTATTTTGAATAAGTCTAAGTAAGGCTTTTGCTACAAAGTTCATTTATTAATTCCGAAAATAATTATAAAACTGTGGTTTTTGGGTGAAAATGTTTACATAAAAAAATATTGCTATAAACACATGATATTTATATAAATAGGTAGACATTAATGCAGACTGTAGGACGTCGAACTTCAGCTTATGACTCTGGGTTTAATTATAACTTCCACCAGATTACTTACATTTCAGCGGCAGTGGGTTAGCAATGGACTGCAACAGAAAATAGATTAGTAGTGCCAAATGTGGCTAATTCTGGCTTCAATTAAGGCTCGCAATCAAACTTTTAATAGATCTGATACACCAAGCACTAAAAGTCTTTACTTACATTTCTGTTTTATTTTTTTGTGGCAAATTCATTTATTTATTCCACTGTCAGTTTTAATTAGTCACTAAAAATAACCATCCCACGCTCAATTTGAACCTATTACCAGTATTACCACTGTTTATTTTTGAATTCTGACTCAAGTTACTCGGATTGTTTCTTTTAACCTCAATAATTAATAAGAAAGATCTACATAAAAATACAAACATCTGCTGCATTTGTCATTCATGACGGCTAACACAATTACTCAGCATTCCCTGCTTGCTAACGAGTAGATTAAATTATCGCGTCTTCTTCAAAGAGCTGCATTTCTTTTAATTTGTTGGTCAAGGTTTTAGATTTTAGATAAAGGCGACTGAAAGAGTATCGCATTCAAGAAATTCCAGTCTCCACTGTTCCTAAAACTCGTTTTTGAGCCAAATTTTGCAAAAAAATTCAAAGCAAATTTGGAAAAAATGATTTTGATGTGTAGAAAACAGCGAGTTGAAAAAGTCCATTAGCGACGTTGATAGATAATTAGAATTAGAAATTATTTTTGACTATACAGCGTGTCTCAAAAATAAGTTACAATACAAACTTGTGTTTTTCTCGTAGCGTTTTTGGATGTAGATTTTTATGAGAATGTTTTTAAGCTAAACTTTTATTGGTCGATGTTGCTTAGTTTTAAAAATAAGACGGTTTTTTGACGAAAACATACACTTTTTAAAAATTTATTACACCAAAACTAAAACATCTAAAAAAAAATTTTTTACTCCCAACTAGTATTTTTGTGGTAGCTACGTAATGTTCACTTTTTGCGGAACTTCAAAATAAATTACTACGATAAATTAATAAATAGTTTTATCTGGTATTCCATAATGTCCAACAGTATTTCCTATCTCTATTCTCTAGCAATAGATACCAGTAATATAGTTCTACCAAGTATAAACAAAGTCAAAAAGATGTCAAAATATTAAAATCAACTCAAGTTTTCTGATAAACATTCCGAAAAAACTTGCATAAAACAGAACAAAATTCGAATCATTAATCAAAGAAACAAATTTTTTTTCAGATATTAATGGAGTATATTTAAACATTTTAAAGCTATTTTTGTGCTTCTATTTGCCAGTAGTGCCATTTATACCTTTAATATTCAAGTTATTCTTAAAGAAAACATAATAAAGCACTTTTTTAAATTTCATTATATATTATTACTGCACATTTGGAAGCTTTAACAATTTGGCGTATTTGATGAAAATTACTTTGTAGTCGTTATTCCTTGTTAAAGTATGTTTGAAGAAAAAAGTACTTAGGAAGAAGCAACCACTAATATGCAAAATAACGATAATTCCAACCAAAAAGTAACTTTTACTAAGTAGTTGTCAAACAATAAATTCAACTACAAAGTAATTTTACTAAATGGCTGCCTTACTTTAAGTACGTAAAATGAAGTAGCAAAAACGTTATTCTGACATCTTTCACTACAAAGTTATAAAAAGTTATAAAAACTTATAAGTAACATTTTAGTTAGACTTTTAAGTAAAAGTAACTTAAAAGTAATTTATTAGAGTTTAGTTTTCAATCCCAAAAAAGGTACTACCTACAAAGTTGCAGAACTCTATCGTTTTCAAAACGCTAAAACATGCGTACTTTTTACTAAAATTGTGGTTTATAAAGTAAAAATTACTTAATAGTCCAAAAAAATGACGCAGTTACGATAAATGTACTCAGACAAAGCTAATGTTGTAACATTTTTTTATTGTATTGCATTTGCAATGATAAAAAAATGAAGGATTTGCTAAAAGTTCAATAACTTAAAAAATTTAAATAAAACACTCTATTTATTGTTTTTGCTTGTAAAAGATTATTAAATTGTCTTTCTAAAATTATTTACTTTTTTAGGTGTTTATAATCAATAAATAAAAAGATATTTAACGTTAAACATTAAAAAAAATAATTACTATTGTTTCAGTAGCCAAAAAGTGCACAGTTGCATAAGAGATGGAAGAAATATCACTTAATAATTACATTTTTGTTGAACTAAATCCATTATTTTTTTATTTTTGCAATAAAATAATTTGAATATCAGTATTTATAACGGCTTTTTCAATCTCTGGATAAATCAACGGATAAGTAATGCGTGGTGGAATTACTATTATTGCCATAGTATTAACAATGCCCAGATATTGATAGGCATTGTTGCCACAATTAATATTAAATGTTGAATATCTTTTTATCTATCAATTCTAGACATTAAAAGTTTATTTTTTTAGATAGACAATTTATCAATCTACTAGATGCAAAAATAAAAAATAGGGTGTTCCATTTAAATTTTTTAAGTTATTTAACTTTTAACAAACTTCTTAATTTATTAATCTTTACAAATGCAAAAGACTAAAAAATTGCTACTGCTTTAAATTCTGTACTTTCTTCTTTGCAGAAGTAAGAAAAGATTTGTTTTAGCTGTCTTAGTTTTTATGTAATAAATTTTTATAAAGTCCATGTTTTCGTCAAAAAACGTCTTATTTCTAAAATTAAGCGAAATCGACTAATAAAAGTTTAGCGTAAAAATATTGTTTTAAAAGGCTACATCCAAAATGCAAAGAGACATACGTTGTTTCATTAAAAAAACACAAGTAATTATTTTTGGGACATGCTGTATTGTTGAAAATAATTTTAGGTAATGCACTAGATTAGTATCAATCAATGTACTATATAATTTTTTTAAATTTTACCATTAAAAGTCACTAATGGACTTTTTTAAGTTGCTGGGATATCCTGTACATATTGAAGTCTACTTTCTGTAATAATTAACTAACATTGCTTAAGAATTGTGTTTTTGAATGAGATACGAAATGTGTGCTAATGATTTGATTAATTAGCCTCGTATTACTACCTTCATTCATAATAAACCTGTTGCGGTGGGTTAATAAGCAATTCATCCTTTCTACTCAGCAGTCTAGACAGACAATGATTATATGTTAAGAGTTACCACAAATACATTGTTTCTGTGTGGTCGATATCAAGAGTCATCACCTCATTAAAATATAATCCATCTCAAATAGCCTCCACAACTCCGATAAATCACAACTTTAAAGAACAAGTTTTATACTGTGGTTTTATCGGAAGAAAGGGTTTAAAAGGACATAAATATCTCGGAATGACGTACAACTTGTCTAAATTAAAAGTCATTAAGTATTATCACAAATTATTTATTAAGTGTTAATCCTAACATAATTTATGAAACGCCGTAAAATGTTCGGAGGAAAAACTTTGTAACTGATATTTTACGGCCGGTGACAAAGAAGGGGAAGTTATGTCGAATTAACATTAGTCAGAATTTTGATTTGTAGGTTTTATAGGGGATTATAAACATATTTAGAGTTTAATGTAATTTTTACTACTTGAATGCAATTATGCTACAATGTAGTTTTTATTTTTATTTGGAAAGATAAAGTAGATTAGATTTTCTGTTAAAAACAAATAAGCAACAATTTGCAAAATATTTGTACGTTGCTACTATTTTATGTAAGCGGTGAAAAATGTACGACAAAGTAGAATATTTGTTTACAAGATTATTGCCCCGTAAAAGCATAATGTTGTTTTTATGCCCATTGCTTCGTAAACATTTTAATACATTAGACTCAAAGAATTTTATTTCATATTTATTAATTTTTTGTAATAAGGTTATTTTTATTGTCACTATTTTAATTAAATTGTTGTTTAAATTAGGGTGAAATGATTTTAATATTGTTATTAATTTCAACTTTCAGACAAAATTATTTTGTAGTCGTAATAAAACTAAAATTATATTTTAGAAACAACCAAAACAACAAAACAATTTTGTGTACAATTATTTTCGATGTTGGAAATTCACAAATTTTTACTTTCTTTATTTTGTTAATTGCGGCAAAACTGTACCTCAAAGGTTATAATGTTTTTCTGCATACATATGTAAAATGTTCCGAGAAGTCGATTGGTGTCGAGAAAACTGCAAAATTCTTGATCGCTTAGAAGTTACAGTTGAATTAATATTTTGGATATTTTTGACTTTATCAGCAATTTTCTCGAAAACTATTTAACGTAGAACATTTTATTTATGATAACAAAATAAATTTGCTTTCTAACAGTACCAAACGAAAAATAATTCCGAAGTTATAAGCAATAAACCGCTAAAATTGCCGAAAATTTCGACAAAAATCGAAAAAATTGAAAACTTTAAAACTGAACTATTTGCACTCTTGGGGGTTCAAAAGAATTAGAAAACGTTGTAAAAATGCAAAAAATAAATTTTTGAAAAATTTTGTGTAAGTGTTGAATATATTGAATGAAAACATTAAAATTGTTGGCGGCGGTGGTGGCTCAGCGGCATAAGGTCCCGCTTTCCAGCAGGTAGGTCCCGAGTTCGAGCCCCGGTCAAGTCGGCAAATTTAAATATAATTCAAATAAATGTCAAAAGAGGGCGGGCGCATAAGAGCGCGATCTTTAAAACATGTATCTACAATAGTGTAATAAGTTAACAAATAGTGTATAAGTTTAAACAAAAGGTAAGCTAAAAGAAATATAAAAAAGGTAAGTTTTGTTAAGAAGAAATATATTTTTTTAATTATTATTATTACTAATAATTCAAATACATGTAAAAGATAAGAGCACCAAAGCTTTAAAACATGTAGGTACATAAGTGTTCTAATGGATAGATGTACAGGGTGTGTCAGAACTTGCGCCCAAAAAAAAATTTCAAATAAGATACCAGGAACATGGAAACAATGTTTAAAAAATTCTCTGTCAAAAAATTTTGACGTTTATTTTTTTTGACATTTGAATATGTCTATTTAACGATACTGATAATCTTGTTCATGTTTTTTTTTATAATTATTTAGTTTTGTTACATTTATTTAGCCTAATAGACTGTAGCAAAAATCTTGAAAAATTATTTTTCTAACAGAAACAAATAGAGTCAAAGTGCAAAATGTAAACTGTCATAACTTCGAAATTTTTATAGATAGAATGTTTTTAATATTTTTTTAGCTTACCTTACATGGCATTTTTCTCTGGGGTGCTAGTTCTGGCGCACCCTGTATAAGTATAGAGTAAGTAAAATGAAATATAAAGTAAAACTAGCTCAAAATGCATAATAAAAGTTATAGAAATAAATAATTTTTTTTATTATTTTGCGAATTTTGGCTAAAGTGTAATGGCAATGGTTAATGTTATAAACTATATGTATGACATGTTTTTTTACGGTGATGAGTGTGTTGTGAACGAACCACAATTTTTAATACGCCCGGCGAGGTGTTTAACTTTCAATTCAATAGCTTTAATGCCAAATTAAAAAAAAAACAATCAGTTTAAGTTTAACAAAGTAGTGTTTGACTATTAAGTCGTTTCAATGACGTTTAAATAAGTGCCTGAATTTTTTTACATAAACCCCCACTAAACTCTATCTCTGGCTACGCCACTGTTTCAATGTATAACAACATTGTTGTGTGATATGAGAGGTGAGCTGTTTTTAAGCAAAATTCAAAAAAGACTTTTTATTATTTATTTATTTTTCTAAATAAAGAAAGCTAAATTCAAAAAAAACTTTTCATTATTTTTTTTTATTTTTTTCTAAATAAAGTATCTACAGATCTGAAATGAACACATAATTTTGAATCGAGTCTAGTCAACGGTTACTTGAAAAGATTCAACGACGCATGACCATCAGAATGCCCTAAGGCCCTCTTCGAGCATGCTGTAAAGAACGCCCACAAAGACTGCAACTGCCTCGTCTGACATTATTTCAACTGCGTGGGGAGCTCATCATCTACCATAAAACACCTTATTCTGTAAAAAGTCGATCGCTTTTTGCACTCTATAGACCCAATAACAAGAATGCATTCATTTCTTCCCTTTTTATTATTTTTTAAATTGTTACATATTTATAAAAATACTCAGAATAGCATAAACAAACAATAATTATTTATAATTATAATTATTAATAATATATAATACAGCACTTTAACCACAAAGGTGAACGAAGTCAGATTTTTATTTCACTAATAGATAAAAAAAATAATTTTTTTAAAACAATATCTTATTTTTTTATTTTAATCTCAAAGTTAATAAGTTAATAACTATTGTATTAATTAAGATTAAAATTAAAGACTGCAATGAGAATATAACAGAAAATAGAATTCGTCAACAATGTATCCCATTATGTCATTTACTCATTTATAAAGATTAAATAATTTATTAACTGTAAAAAAATATCCATTATGTCATTTACTCATTTATAAAGATTAAATAATTTATTAACTGTAAAAAAATAATCAAGTCTTAAAAACGATAAGAACAAGAGGAAACGAAACAATTGGTAAAAATCGGTAGCACCGTTCGGCCGCAAAGACCAAAATTCATGGGGATACAAATTATTTAGAATCATGAAATATACCTTAATAAACAGTAAAATGTGATAAAATAAACATAATAATACATATCAAACTAAAAAAAAAATTGCACTTAAATTGTTGTCGTAAGGATGTTTTCCAAATAAGTAGGAGAAGGAAAGTCGTGTGATGTTCACACCAGATTTTTTTTGTATTTTTTAGTACAAAGTGACGAAAAAAAGTTTATCTGTATTAAATTGAGCCCTAATTGAAACACGATTGGCTACAAATTTCTGATTTTAGCGTCATTAGCATTTTATAAAAAAATCCGACACGGGACGTGGTAGTTATTAATAGTTAAACACTGCTTAATTGGTTTTTTAAATACCGGACAATTTTATTCTGACGGGACATTTTATCGGAAACATTTAACTAAATGATTGAGCGAAAACTACATAACGTACTTTGAATAAATTCAATAAAATTCTCTTTTATCGCCACCAGCGGTGCAATTATCACTTCATTATCAAACTTTTGTTAACTCCAATGACCAATCCACGGAATTTCACCACTGGAATATTTACACTGCAAACAGATGTTTGCTAAACTCCACTAAAGAAAGATTAGATTTTAAAGTCAATTAAAAAATAACAATGCCTTCACAGCACACCCCTATAATAAAAATTACTAGTTAATTACCATTTTATCCAAATTCGTCATGCTACCCACTTAATTTTCACATTTTTATTTTCTAAAATCTTACTCCTAAAAGTAATAAATAAGGCTCGGATTATATGCAAAATGCATATTTGTTATTAAGAGGTATATCAACAAAATTGTAAGTTTTCTATGCATATCTAATGTTTTTTAATTAAAATAAGCCAAATAAAAAATGCATATTTTGCATATTTTGGCAACTTGCATATTTTAGGAAATATTGCATATTTGTGCATATTTTCTTTAGATTAAAAATTTCAGTTCAAGTTAAAAATTGGACAGTTTATGAAAAATGATCCGATTACAAAATATTTTAAAGAGAAAACAACCGGTAATTCGTAAGCCAAACTCAAAAAATTAGTACCCTGCTGAGTGTTTCCTTTTTAAATTGTATTGAACCAAGCGTTTTTTTTTTTAAATCATTTGTTTCCAAAAAATAATAATTAATATAAATTAAAGTAATATAAAAAATGATCTTATTTTAAGAACAAAGTTTTGTTTTGTTTTTGAGTTATTCGATTTTTGTTGTCTAAATTGCGATATATGTAAAAAATAATTTAATACAAAGTAGATAGTTGTAATCCCTTCATGCATGACCTTCATGAAAAAAGTGTTTTTTTAGTGGGTTGCCTTTAAAAAAAATTAATATTTTTGTAAAACTCAAAAACAAAATAATAAAAATTTCAAAAAAAAATATTTTTGATAAAACATCACATTTTTATAGAACTTTATAATTCATCAATTAGTTTTTTCAAAAAATAAATACGTTTGATTTTTTATTGTTCAAAATTTTGCATATTGATGCATATTTGGCATATATTGGAGCATATTTCTTAATATTTTGTGCATATTTTTGTGAAAATACGTGCATATGTATGCAAATATTTTTCGTGCATATAATCCGAGCCTTAGTAATAAAAGACGTAAAAACTTTGCATAATTTTTACAAAAATTACACTGCAATTATCTAATTTGAGCGACAATGAAATAAAACGAGAAGAGTGTTCTTTATTGGTTAATTTAATTAGTGGTCAGCCCACACGTAGGCCTTTCAATTAGATTCCTGGCTAGTGGAAATGGCTTAATTTCGCATTCAATTTAATCAAAAATTTGCAACGTTATCAATGCATCTATTTTTCGCTGGAAATACGTGCCGTCTGCACCACAACGTGCCACTACCTACCACAGGTGTTCTTAAAGTCCGTTAATTCCACATTAAAAAATTTCAGTTATTTAAACACTCCTTAAGCTTTTGTATGAACCAATTATCACTTTGATTTTTTTATTTGAATAACTCGACTGCATTATGAAATTAAATAATTGACAATGCAGGCACTCCCGTCATAATTTTATAATCTCTATTGACTGAAATATACAAAACAATGCATACGTTTTCGGGTAAAATATCGTGTTACATGACATATTTTTACTGCATTTGTGGCAATTTTATTATGAATCGGCATTAAAAACAATTAAATCCGGTAACTAATTGCAGCAGTGTAAATAATTTATAATTTAGTTTTGCTAATTTATTGTTTTGTTGAACTGTAATGTTATCTTTTGTAAATTTATTGTCTTCCGTTTGAACAGTAATAATAGATCGTTGTCATTAGGTCGGTCAAGAGTTCAGAGATAAAATAAGACAGTTTATTGCGAGCGGTTTTGCTCCATCTGATGTTTTCAATTTAGAGTAATCCAAGTTGGGATTCTTCTCAAAAACTTTTACCATTTTGACAGAAATAGTGATGAATCAACTGTATTGCTAGTATGACAATAAAATTACAAAGACCTATTTTTAATCCATTTAGAGGTGACATTATTTCTAAAAACGTTTCTGTAAATTACGTCATGGTAAACCTAACGTGAAAAAAGTAATGTAATGCTCGAATGGATAATGAGTATTTCTGCCTTAAATTACAGAATTAAATAACTGAGGCAGAACGTTTAAATTTTCCCCCTAGTCTCTTCCACATAGTGATTAATTGTTAATTGGGATAAAAACCGAGCTGTTGCATTTTAAGTCAGGAAAAGACAAGAGAAAATATTGCAATTTGTAACTAAATTCATTCAATTATTTAGCTTGTGACTTTGACATTAAGTTGGCAACATTGAACATGTAAAGGCTGTTTCTACAGGCTGTTCCGGTTAAATCTCACATTAGTAGTTATGGAAGTTCTAACAATGATATTTATCTAAAATTAATCGTCTAGATTCTACTCAATGAAAATATTTTCAAGATGGCAGCACTTCCGGTTACACCAGAAATGGGTATCAACTTTGTTATTTTAAATAAAAAGTTATATATTGTATTGCGTTTTTGGATTACTCAAGTGATTTTGAGAGAGTTTTTTCAGACTTTCCTCTACCTAATTTTTTTTTTAAGTTTTTGAAATATTTAGACTTTTTTGATTTTTTTTTAATTTGCATCTTCCTCTCCAAAAATCGATAACTCTACCATTTTTAATTATTTTGAAACCATATTTGGACGTATGAAAAAGAAAGGTTAAATCTTTTCTTTCGTGTAATTATAATTGGAAAAATAATTAACAAACCTCCAAAATTTAAGGTTACGTTTTGGAAACTTAATACCCGAAACTGATTTTTTTCAAATAGTAGGCCCCAATTTTTTCTTTACTAAATGAAAGAAAATTTAATTCTGCTTTGATCTGTGTCAACATTGCCTATACCTAAATTTAATGATTTCCAAGTTATTTTGACTTTTTTTTACAATGGAAGAAATTCATTACTATCCAGTAGTGTTCGCATAGTTTGCCATGAAAATATTTCTCACTGAAAAAACGCCAAGTTTTTTTTCACAATTATGTTATTCTTTTCGTAAATACAAATTATTTTTTTTTAATCTAAATTTGAATAACTTTGCTATTCTATTTTGTTCTTATTTCAATGATAACCTTTGCTAAAGTAGCTAATGAATTTCTCACAATATCAAAAAAAGTTACTATAACTTGAAAACTATCAAACATAGGTATAGAGAATGTTAATACAGATCGAAGCAGAACTAAATTCTCCTCCATTTAGTGAAGGAAAAATTGGGGTGTTTTATTTAAAAAAGTTGAGTTAAGGATATTTGAAGTTTCCTAAACGTAACCTCACATTTTGGCGGTTTGTTAATTATTTTTCCAATTATGAATACACCAAAGGAAAGATCTATCCTTTCTTTCCCGTATACCCAAATACGGTTTCAAGATAATAAAAAATAGTAGAGTTATCGATTTTTGAATAGGAAAATTCAAACCAAAAAAAAAAAAAAAATTAAAAAATTAAAATTATTTCGAAATATTTCTCAATAAAATAGAGCTTGAAACAAATAGGTTATCACTTGAATAAGCCATGTGTGCAAAGTGGTGTCATTAAATTTTTGTTGATTTTTTATACAGTTTGTGTGACCCCAATATTAATCTTTTAATTGATGATAGTGCTGCTGCAGTGGTCGCTTGATGTATAATTTAGATCTAAATTTAAAATCCGAATATACACCAAAGCAAAAGTCGTGTCTAAAATTCAAATGGAATTCCATGATATGCATTTAAAACCGGATTATTTACTTCTTATGGTTATAAAAGCTTGTTAATGCTACTCTAAATATTTTTTCAAGATTCATCCAAACTAATAAATATTGATTTATTGCGTACTTTGGCGAAGGTATTTGGCTTAATGTACCGTTATCTAATCTATTACTATAAAATAAAAAATTTTAAAATATTGTGATTCCAATTAAGAGAAATCTATGTAGAAGAGTCTACATTTATCCTACCATCATTATTAATTTATGTCTCACATTTTTAAATGAAGATATCATATCGTTATGTTAAAAAAATGCATAACAAGATCCGCATCTACGAGGTTATAAATTATAACACGATACTTGGTAGCTCGGTATAAAATATTATTTAATTACAATCAACTTCCATTAATCTTCGTAGACACAATCGTGAGAATAATTATTTTGAGAGCATTTTCATATAAAGCGTGCATTGAAAATAAGTGACCAAAGTCGAGCACTTATTTCTGACTCAACGCTATATGTGTAAAACGTTTAATTAGACGACATAAACATAAAATATTTAATTAATTTTTGCACAGTATTTTATTATAATTTGTTCAGTAAAAAAAATCCAAATTGCACAGTAAAAATAATAAACGCTCAGTAACTTTAATCAAAATTAGTAAAACGACATAAAATTTAAAGAATTTTCAGTCTTGGTTACATAAAAATGTATGGCCCCTGCGCAAGAATGTTATTTATTATTGGTACTTATTTTTATATTACTGAATATTTATTATTATTGGAGGGTGGTATATGTATTAGCAAGGGCCCCTGCGCAAGAATGATTTTAGCAAAGGCTGGAAACTGCGCACAAATGGTAATCAGTCTAATCAGCGTACGGCACTCTTTGCACTGCTGTGCTCCTGATACCACAATTTTGTTTTTTTTAATTTTTTCTGTTCATTTTTTATTTTTCTGTGCACTTATTAGGTATTTTTACTGATCAAAAATACTTTTACTTTAAATAATATACTGTGAATTTATATAATTATAAAATAAATATAAAATAATAGACAACGAAAGTTTTAGAGCTGTAAAAAAATAAAATGATCGTAGATGAAGTGATATTTTTAATTTGATGACAAGTTTATGTTAATAAAAAGACTTTTCAAATAAAATTATAGTATTTATAGCGACAGACTTTGGAATATTTGCATAATGTAATTAATTTTTTATTTATTTATGAGGGAAGTGTTTTAAGTTTTGTAATTTATCTTATTGTCACAAAAATACTACAGAATCAGGTTGTAAAAATTTATAGACTGTTTGTTTTTCTCTTTATTTCTTTAATGAAGTTCGGTATTAACACATCCTTGTCTAACATTAACTCTTTTAAAAATTTTAAGAGATTATTTTAATTTTGTTTTTTCTTTATTACAAAAAATTAATTTAATTGTGGATTTAGTTGACCACTGTTGGAGCTACCATTAAAAATAACAACAAGCGGCACTTTTCTCGTCTACGGTTCATTCCTTGAATACCTCTAGTGACTTTTATTGTTCAGGATGCATTAAAAACCAATATCTCTAAAAATCAAGCTAATAAATTTCGATTTATTGATTAAACCGTAATAAAACATCGAGAAAGTGTATTAAACATCTAATAGATCTTTGTTCTCACCCCTTACTTTAAACAAGACTATTTAATCACCAAACTATCAATCAAGGATTTAATAGTGCCAGAGTTCAACGTTATTTCGATAAACACTATGAAATAAAGTCACTTGAAAAATTTTGTATTTCCTGTAAATAAATAAATGGAACGCAATTTATATGTCAAATGAATTCTTCGTGTCTTGAGTCAAAAACATGTGAATCTATTTTTTATAAAGACGTGTTGATGTTTCTCCTAATGTGACGAGTTGTATGCAGATCTACACCATTGTATTTCGAATCTTTACAAAAAAAATCATTCAGTTTCAAAGCTAAGTTAACAGAGAAGTCGCTGTTGGCAGTGTTTCTGCCCTCGGTTATGCAAACCATAGGCGTAGAGCATAGTTGGAAAATAATTTTTTTTAACACTTGAGTTATTACATACAAAAAAATCCTGTCGGATTCGAAAATCTTGAGTAGAAAGTATAAATTATGGGGGCTCGCGGCTTTGCCGCTCGCCCCCGTTAAAACTCACACTAACAGATTTTTTCGATATTTTTTTAGAGCTCATACTACCTGATTATCATACACAGAATACTAGATTACATGCGTGGTAGAAAATGTTGACCTTTAAATGGTAAAAAATGGACTTTGTCAACTCGCTGAGACACCCTGTATGTATCAAGGGCTTGTTTAAAGCCTGACCGCAGCGCTGAGGGCCTTTAAATGCAAGAGGGATATATGTCTGTGGCTTATACAAAATTTCATTTACTTTTTTACAAAAATCACGACTGAGTGGACAAAATTTTAACAAAAAAAATAAAATTGGAAATATCGTAGATCTTCCTAAATACGGACAACAGAAAATTAATATTTTACACATTGTTGAGGAAGACTTAGCTCTATTCTGTGATGTAATTTTTATCCCCCGTTAAAACTTACACTAACAGATTTTTTCGATATTTAGGGGGCTCGCGGCTTTGCCGCTCGCCCCCTTTTAGAGCTCACACAAAATAGTAGATTACAACCACCACGGGATGTAATGATTGTAATAATAATTGTGAATAAAGATATTTTCTTTTCTTGTGTAAAATTTGTGAGCCCCTTTGTGTGGCGCCCATGTCCATTGCGGCAATTTATTAAAAAAGAAAGCAGGCCTGTTATTTATGTCTGAGATTAAAGACATTCGGTGCAGAGAAGAGATAAGAATCTAGTCCTATAATGCTCTTGCTTTGGCTAACAAGATCAGAGGAGGCGACGCAGGCGGTGGAAGGCGTAGTTAATTTGGATCAGTTCACGCACCCCGTTGTCGCAGCCTCCCTGACCACAACAATTAACTCAGAAACAATGAGGTGGTAACAATGGGAATAAATCGTGTAGATCCCCTCCAGAAGAAGAAGAAGCGTCTTTTGTTTCCGAAGATGACCGATTGTAGACGCCGCGAAGAGTGAGTTGAGATCTCGCGGCAGTTGTGTTTCATCCATCGGGCGGGGAGTCTGTTGGAGTTGGCGTCGCGAGCTTTTTACCACGTGTGCCGGCACCACGTGTTCAGTGGAAAGCATGTTGTGCGCATGAAAATGCTCTTTGATTGAATGCGACAAAATGATTTATAGGTGAGTTGCGAAGCTCAGCCACCGGCGAGCTTTTCCCGAATGTTTTTCCTTATAATAAATCAAAATTTAACAACGACGCTGGATTTTCGTTCGGGCAACCCCCAAAAAAGCATTTTTTCAACGATTTGTCACGGGGTAATGTGACACTTACATGTCTTATAAATATATATTTATTTATCCAGGTTGACATCTTATTAAACCGAAATTCGGGGTCACGCACACAGGGGGTGGTTTTGAACCCACCCCAAAATAATATTCTAATATTTATTTACTCATACAGGGTGTCCCAGTGAGTAAAAAAAGACAATTAGTGACCTTTAAATTGTGAAAAATGGACTTTGTCAACTCGCTGGGACAGCCTGTATGTATCAAGGGGCTGGTTTAAAGCCTGACCGCGGCGCTGAGGGCCTTAAATGCAAGAGAGGTATACAAAAAAGGTTTATACAAATTTTCATTTACTTTTTTACAAAAAATCACGATTGAGTGGACAAAAAAATTAAAATTGGAAATATCGTAGATCTTCCTAAATACGGACAACAGAAAATTCATATTTTACACATTGTTGAGGAAGACTTAGCTCTATTCTGTGATGTAATTTTTATATATTTTTATTACTAAGGCTCGGATTATATGTACGAAAAATTCGTAAAATATGCGCATATATATATGCACGCAGAAATATGCACAAGATATTAAGAAATATGCTCTAATATATGCCAAATGTGCATCGATATGCAAAACTTTTAACAATAAAAAATTAAAGTTGGGATAATTTTTTATCCTCGAGTACAACTATCTATTTTATATTATATTAAAAAAAAATTAGATAAAATGCAATTTTGACAACAAAAATTGAATAACTCAAGAACAAAACAAAATTTTGTTCTCAAAATAAAATATTTTTTTATTACTTTAATTTATATTAATTATTATTTTTTGGAAAAAAAAAACGATTTAAAAAAACGCTTGGTCCGATACTTTATATTCACCCTGTATAAAACGAATTCAAAAAGAAAACACTCAGCAGGATACTAATTTTTTGAGTCTGGCTTACGAATTATCGGCTGTTTTCTCTTTAAAATATTTTGTAATCGGATGATTTTTTTAACCTGCCCAATTTTTAACTTGAATTGAAATTTTTAATCAGAAATTTGTGATTTGAACAAAATCTGCACAAATATGCAACATTTTATAAAATATGCACGTTGCCAAACTATGCAAAAAAATGCAAAAAATATGCAAATTTTATTTGGCTTATTTTAATCAAAAAACATTAGTTATGCATAAAAAACTTACAATTTTGTTGATATACCTCTCAACAACAAATATGCATTTTGCATATAATCTGAGCCTTATTTATTACATAGGGTGCTTACTAAAAGTAAAATTTTTAAGCAATCATATTTTTTTTTAAATCTATAGTTCTACATTTTTGAAAATATTTGATGATATTTGGAAAATAATTTTCAAATGATCTTTAACGAGATGTGAAAAAACAATAATAAAAAAAATTGTAATAGAAATTGTAACAAAGAAATAAGAATTTTTAAAATTTTGCTATATACCCACATTTTTCAATAATATACAGTGTTTCGGAGAAAAATGCCAACTAAGTGTATAAAGTACCAGGAACATGGAAAAATGTTAAAAATGTTTTATGTGAAAGCAAATTGTTGGAAAAATAACTCGAAAAAGCGCAATATTTTTTTCAATTTTTACAAACTTAATTTTTAATTAGAGACTATTTTTTCAAATTGTGGGCCTTTCTGGTACGTGTACAATGAGCCACTTTGTAAAATTTGAAACGAAAGCATTATTCAAGAGACTCCAACCCCAACTTTCATGAATCTTAATGCAACACTAATCGATACCATAAACTGCTAATTAAATTAAATCTATTGACCATATATGTGTCAGTAAGTGTATTAATAATTGATATAACCGAAACGTTGCTTGTTTTCCACTGTAGTGCAATTTAAGCACGATTTCAATTCAACCGTTGTGTAATTAAATCATAAATCCATAATGCATTATTTATGGACTTGTGTTTATTGAATTTTTCACTAACGTTTTCGCACCATATAGGGACTTGTCTGGACATAAAATTTAGGTGCCACTCTTTAATATAAAACGTTTTCCAGAAACGCAAGACAAACTGTTGCCACTACAAGAAGCTATGAATAAAACACATCTAATCTCATGTTTCAGTGCCAATCTTTTCGTCTAAACACTGGTTATTTTTGAAGTTGTGTGCAATTTTTTCTATAAAAATTTCAAGGTTTCAAACAGCAATATCGCGATTTACAGAGACAAAAATTTAATATTTCATTATAATCATTACTTTCAAATTACAATAAAAAATAAGCTAGTGAAAGGATATAGGATATTTTATATTTAGTATTTTGTGACAAAGAACATTATTTAGGACTCACTTGTTTTCTTCTTTTTACATGCAATTTACAACAACGATGCTGCTCTTTAAGACCTTTATGTTTGATAGAATTCTATAGTGTTTACAAGACACAAGAATGATTCAGCAACTTTATTTATTTGTTCTACCTAAATTTGATTGATGTTTTTGGGCGTTCGCAGATTAAACAATTAAACTTTTTTGGTCAGTAAATTTGATCGGTTTATTATAAAAAATTACTTAAAGTAGGAACCTACTTTTTATTTTCTTTATTGTTGTTATGATGATGCAGTGATTATATTTGACTGTTGAAATCTTTCCCCGACAATTTTTAATGAATTATGATTCCTAATTGGCGTCTTCGGATATTTTATTCAAGTTTTTACAGCCGTTCATTAGACATTCACCATCAGTTTTATTCTTTAGTCAATGTTAATGAACTTTGAGTCAACAAATTGCACAATTGCCTGTTACTAAAGAATGCTAATTCCCATGATGGGATTCTCTTAAAAATTAAACCAGTACCACATGAATCAATCAGTTTTCGCTCAGTAGTACTGTTATTAGAGACACAACCAGGAATTACATTTCTTGGTTTCTAGAATTACTTCTAAGCTTGACATTTTTTTTATCAAAGAAATTGTAACGTCATGTTTCAATTAAGATTTGAACACTATGATGCATTAGGTGTCTAATGTTAGATTTTTGTTAGAGATAATTACTAAAAAGGTTATTCCAGTTGTCGTTTCCATCTTTAATTATTGTGGTTGGACAAGAATTTTAAGACAGTTTTTATAATGGTTAATCATAATTAATTAAATTTTATTTACTTATGGTATAGCCACTGGTGGTCGAGTAATGAAAATATTTCTTTCGTATTGTTATAAACCTGAATAAAATATGTAAATTATGGATGTTGCAATCATGCATTTAGTACTAAAGGTTCAGTTATCTGACCATTGGATTCCTGGGTCACCATACTTAAGAACATGTTAAAGAAGAGTTCAAATAATATGCATCCTGCTGGTATATTTTATTTTTATATTCGCTTAATGTTGTAATAATGTGTTAGCTTTAAAAGAAATGGATTTGAAATGGAAATTAAATTAATTTTTATTAACATAAGTAGTTTTACTCTCACTAAAAAACATCACTATTCTGATTTACAAAAATTACCAAACTGGAGTAACTTATTAATAACAAAATTAGACACAAAAATGATTTGTCTTATTTAGTCTAAATCTAGTTTGCTTAAAACTTTATTTTATTTTATTTTTTTCTTATTTATCAAAGTAAAAAGCACCTTCAAATTTTCATGGATGTCCTTATACATAGTCTGCACATTTCGTCAATTTACTAAATTTGTGTCATAGAATTTCAAATATTTATTACTTAGGACATTGCAGTTTACAACAAGAGTAAATACTCGGTGACCTTTAGCTTCACCAGGATGCATCAAGAGTGTCAATATTTAAACAACGCTTTTTCAGGCAAGTGGATTAGCATACCTCAAAAAGAAATTCAATGATCATAAATGCGCCGGATTTAGCGCTCTTATTTTTTCTATTGACTTAACTGAAGGAAAGATTTCGTAATTAATTAAACCGTTTTGGCTTAACATTTTATAGTTTGTATGAATAAAACTAAAAGCAACATTTGTGCTAGAGTAACTGGATTAATATTTTTGGAAAAATGATTACTATTACAAAGAAAAAAATATAGAAATAAAACGGAGGTACTTGTATGTTTACTTATGATTTTTTTCTGGACTTATGTTATATACTGGGTCTCAGAAATCTCAGAAACAACTAAATAGGTCAAAACATAACTTATTTATTGTGCTTGAATGTAAAATTGTAAGAATTTAGACAGGGATGGAAAATAGAGTTCTGAAATTTTTGCAAGCTTCTATTGTTAGCTCTGAAACTTTCAGTTGGCAGTGTGAGGTTTTTTTTGAATTCAAATGTTGACGATTCTATTTTTGGTGTGATTCTGTAAATCAATTTTGGTATTAACTACACCACACACGTGTTCTTCGATTCAAAAAAAAAAAATCCTGCTTAAGTAAGTATGAAGCAATATTTGAACCCGAGTTTAAAACACAAAAATGACCTATAAAATGATGCTAATTTAAATAATAACTCGTGTCCGATCTCTATTTATAAGAATTTTACAGCCCTCGGAATGTGGGTATGAAAAAATTTTTTTTTCTAAATTTCGGGGGCTGTAAAATTCTTATCAGTAGAAATAGGACACGAGTTATTATTTAAATTAACATCATTTTATAGCTCATTTTTGAGGTTCAAATATTGCTTCAAATTTACGAATAACCCTGTATAATTTCTATCATATCTTGGGAATTTGAAACTGGAAATATTTCTATTTTCTGGTTTGGAAAAAGTTAGTTCTAAAAATCTTTTTAAAGTATTCTCATCGGACTTAGGTACTCGAGGAAAAATTTTTAGTTGTTTTGGTTTTTTGTACAAAATTGTCTTGAGAGTAATCGATAAATAGGTGGTAATGACCTCAATATTTACAAATTATTAACACGTAATAACAGCATAATATAATTTTGTAACTATTTTGTTCCCAAATTAATAATTAAAATAGTCGCGGTGGTTTTATTTTATCTGATTTTGTTGGCATTACGTTAACGAATCAATATGTATTTCACATTTAAAACAAATAATTTGTAATGAAGTATTTGTTTGTTTAGAGAAGAGTAAACAATTTTAAAATTGGTTATAATTACATTATTTAAGCAGAATTTTAAAAATTTAAATAGTTGCACATATTTTTAATTATATTATTCTTCTTTCTTTTATGAAAAAATGACATTACAATACACAGAAAATGTCATGCTGCTTTATCGTGGCTTGTTCACACCTGAATAATAATTTAGTCGATATCATCTTGATTGTCATCAATTGCCTGCATTGTGCATTTAGTTGCGAGAAGTATCGATATTATTAAACTTTCTACAGTTTCTCTGACGCAAAACAGTTTTAATTAATATTAAGTTTAATACACAAAATAACTGAGAAATCAATCATCAAGCTGTGAAGAGTTTAACACAGTTTAAAACTTTAAGATAGTTTAAGAAAGAGCAAGTGGAGAGAGAGAGCAAAAGAAGAGTTATCTTAAAAAAAAACTTTCTTGGAATAAAAATTTTAATGCTTTTGATTCAACTTAAATAAATTCATATTGAAATTTTGTTTGGTTAGGCGTTTTTATTATGCAGTAGTAATAAAAAATGTCTTATACTTGAGGCAATGTAATAATAATTGCAGGTGATTTTCTTGATTAGCCCTACCTTTTTTGTTTCGTAATACTATAAGTACCAATACCACTATTACAGGCAATATACATTCAAATTAATGAGATTAATCTTAGTCAATGTTTTTTTCTTAATGCAGAAGACTTGTATATAATGTAAATGGTCACATTTGGTTGCAAAGATAGCATAAAACTGTCGTTATTTTTATAGCAGACACTCCGACTTTGTCATCATTATTTTCTTAGATAAATTGGGAAAAATATTCATTCATGCTTTAACAATTTCCAAACACAATAAATTGTACTTTTGAAACGTTTCCTCATTACAGACGAACTTCGTAGTAATGGTACAATAAATACAATGTCAATATACAGGTGTCCCAGCGAATTGAAAAATTCTATTAGTGACCTTTCAATGCTAAAATTAAAAAAAAATATATACGACATTGATAGATACTAATCTAGTCCATTGCCTAAAATTATTTTCAACTATACTGCGTGTCTCAAAAATAAGTTACAATACAAACTTGTGTTTGTTTAAATGAAACACCATATGTTTCTAAGCGTTTTTGGATGTAGATTTTTATGACAATGTTTTTAGACTTTTATTAGTCGATTTTGCTTAGTTTTAAAAATAATGACAAAAACATGCACTTTTTAAAAATTTATTACACAAAAACTAAGACATCTAGAAATATTTTTTTTTACTACCGCAAAGAAGAAGGTACAAGCTATAAGGTTGTAACATTTTTTTAGTGTGTTGCATTTGCAAAGGTAAAAAAATTAAGGCGAATGTTAAAAGTTCAATAACTTAAAAAAATTAAATGAAACATCCTATTTATTGTTTTTGCATTCAAAAATTATTAAATTGTCTTTCTAAAATTATTTACTTTTAGGTGTTTATAATCAATAACTAAAAAGATATTTAACGTTAAACATAAAAAAATATTACTATTGTTTCAGTAGCCAAAAAGTGCACAGTTGCACAAGAGATGGAAAAAATATCACATTTGTGTTAAACTGAATCCATATTTTTTATTTTTACAATAAAATAATTCGAATTTCAGTATTTATAACGACTTTTATAATCTCTGGATAAATCAACGGATAGTAATATTGAATGTTAAATATCTTCTTATTTATCAATTTTAGACATTAAAAGTTTATTTTTTAGATAGACAATTCATCAATCTATTAGATGCAAAAATAAAAATAGGGTGTTCCATTTAATTTTTTTAAGTTATTTAACTTTTAACAAACTTCTTAATTTATTAATCTTTACAAATGCAAAGCACTAAAAAATTGCTACAGCTTTAAATTCTGTACTTTCTTCTTTGCAGAAGTAAGAAAAAATTTGTTCTAACTGTCTTAGTTTTTGTGTAATAAGTTTTTAAAAAGTGCATGTTTTCGTCAAAAAAACGTCTTATTTCTAAAACTGAGCGAAATCGATTAATTTTTCTAAATTGGATAGTGGCATCATTTTTCCACTTAAAAAGGAAATCGTGGCTATATCTGAGCGGTGCTATTAAATTTTATAACTTAATAAAGGTTTACTTGGATTACGGAACATTAATTGAAGCTAATGATGCTAATGGTATACTTCTGGTTGGGCCGGAAGATAAGAATAACATGAAATCGTTGAAAAACCTAGATTTAAGCTAATGAAGTATTTTTATCAAAACCTTAGAAATAATCAAATATACAGAACTGATTGAGGACAGTCATTACTCATGAGTCAATGCAACACATTTTTGTTGTATCGAGAAATTGATGAAGTGGAACTAGAAACTAATAAATAGATTAACTTCTGGAGCAAATTTTATTGCTTTTTCATATGATTTTAGTTACAATGTTTGAACATTTAATTGTTGTTATGCATTTTTTTATTGGGTTGCTGATTGAGGTGGAGGTTGCAAGTATTATCTTTTTCAGCATCTGAAAGAAGAGTGCTGCGTTCATAATTTAAATGACTCGGGAAAGCATTTTTAAAATACTTGAATAGTCCAGAATAATGTATTTCAATTTAAAACATTGTTTCAGCTATTTCAGTCCAGAGCCAGAGGAACACTAGGAATGGCAGGGTAAGAATTTCATTTCATTAAAATAGTCATTTCAGAGTTGCTTTAACTAATTTTCATTTAATAATTAAAATGTAAAAACGAATGAGAAACGGCACATTTTTGAAAAAACAACTACATTGTATTTGCAAATTAAATAAAATGTTAAACTGGACTAATTAGTTCAGCTCTCCAATATACACAAATAATCTCTATCGTACAAATTAACCATGAATGAAAAGTTATTTTTAGACGACACAACAAATTTCCTATCTTATCGTCCGGTGTTCAACAAAATTCCATTCATGTCCATATTTACGTAAATGCTGCCATTTAATTTCAAATAAAACTTGTGATAGTCTGGAAACTTTCTTTTGGTAAAGAATTCTAATACATTTCGTGACCTAGGAGCACACTCGTAAGAATCACCTATAAATTTATCGAAGTTGAGAAGAGAAGACTTTTATTTCGCTTTAAGAGAAATCAGTTATTACTGCATTGTTACAGCAGACGCAGGACGTGAAGTCATCCGATATTATCTTTATCTGGCGGCTTGTTTCAAATAAAACGGTATTTTTGTACAAAATTATAGACATACTCCAATCACTAGAATTAAAAATTGTGTAAGAAGTAATAAATTTGCTTTCCTAGGTCATTATTAAATTCATTTAATAAATAAATAGTTCCTAATACGTTAAGAGTAATCGAGTATGTTACAAACGATTATTCTTGAGTGGAGTATGTCATCATGTCTTTTATAGAAGTAATTACGGTGAATGTTAGACTTTTCAACAATTTTTTGCTAATTAAATTAAGAAAAAAGACCCGTTTCACGATCCACTTCAGGATTATTGTAGCTAACTTTTCACTTGAAATATCAAAGAAGTTTTTAATGTTTTCCACCATTTTTACAAAAATTGACAACAAAAATTTTGCGATTTTTCACATTACAATATTTTTGTTATTCTTTGTCGGATTTCAACGAATTTTTGTTTGGCTTAGAGAACATTGTAATTTAATTCAATAACATTTCTAGTTTGTTTCGTAGATGTTATACCTAAAAGACTAGAGCACTGTTTTTTACTTTTTTTATACTGAGCTGTAGTGTGCAACAGAGACAAAATTAAGTTTTTACTTATTTTAGATTATTGTCCGATTTTTTCTGAATGAGGACCAATTTTTTTCAAAATTTTATCTTCTGGTGCCCCAGAGATACAAAGCATTGAAAAAGATAAGGTTACTAAATATTCGTTCAGAAAATAGGCTACATAAAAAGCTAATTAAACCGAAAATTGTTGCTTATGTCACCAAAAGAGTACAATTACGTCTTTGAACCCAAAAAATCTGAAAAACTTGGAACTTCAAAAAATTACAAGTAAAACGGTTAATTATTGTTATTACCATTATAATTAATATTACCACAGTTTAGTACAAAAATTGAAACATTATTTCAGCTTATTTTTAAATTATACTTTTAAATAGAAAAACAATTTTGAAATATCCCAATTTTTTTACCAACTCAATTTTTTTATGTATGTGGTGTGTTTTAAGGTTTTACAATAAATATTTTTATAGGAGCAAGTTTTTGTTTTCTATTTTTATTATTATTTTTTTGAAGATACCAGAAGAAATGTGTTTTCAAATTATTGAAAATTTAAGGTTTTAGCATAGAATTTTCTTCAAAAATACACATTTTTTTTTAAATAGTAACAATAATTAATTACGATTTAAAAATAAAATTCAAAATCATAGTTGTTTTGATTAAAAGTGATTTGGATTTGGATTTTTTTTCTAATTAAATCAAATTATTTTAACATTTAAAAACTCAAAAACAAATATCAACTTAATCAAAATTTTGAATTTTAGGCAAAATAATCTCAAATCAGGGTCAAAAACAAAAGAAATTTTCACAGTACCTTCATGACGTTTTTAATTAAACACTTGATGGTGACATAAAAATTTTCATTTACAGTTTTTTTAATTTTATTTAACGGTAATGCGTATAAAAGTGGCAAATTACCCAATAGGTCAATCCTGAAAAAAAATGAAGGACATAAGTAAAAAACAGTGCCTTCGTCTTTTGAGTATCACAGTTAGAAGACAAAACTAGAAATGTTATTGAATTAAATTACAATTATCTACAAAGTTTTTTTTTCCAAACAAAAATTCGTCGAAATCTGAAAAAGAATAACAAAAATATTTTAATGTGAAAATCGCAAAATTTTAGTTGTCTGGTACATTTTGTCGAATTTTTGGAAATTTTAACAAATGCAACCAACACGTTTTTGTATCAAAAGCGCCATTATTATGAGTAGTTCAATATTTCATAGTTAAAGAGGTCAGTTTTATTTTTCTTAGCCACAAAGTTTGTTAAAAAAAATCGATTAATTCCTTTTTATTTGTACTGACATGTGATAAAAATAAGGTATACATCATTTTTCATTCTTCTTATAACGGAAGTTACTTATTTAGAAAAAAAAGTTACATAATTCAGAAAAGAATGCCAATAATCTGAAATCAGTAAAAACTTAAGTTTGTCTCTGTCGCACACCACAGTTTAGTATAAAAATTCAAACATTATTTCAGCTTATTTTTAAATTATACTTTTAAATAGAAAAACAATTTTTAAAAATAATAGATTAAACAGGGCCGTAACCAGGATTTTATTTCGGGGGGGGTTTCTTGTTGGTCCATGAAAATGAAATGAAAGAAGACGGATTAAAAAGCAAAAATCTCTAAGTACACGTTTTTATTTTAAATTGAAATAAGAGATCCTAATTAAACATAAAAAAATACAAATTAACTCACAAACGTAACAAAAAATAAAATAAATTTTTAATACTTTTTATTGTTACAAATTTAAACAGGAGATGAATATTCATTTTTAAAACAAAAATTTTCTATGAACATATATCGAAAAATGCTACGCAAGGGGTGCGTCTTTTAATAGGTTTTTTTTCAATATTTCCGAAATCATTTAAAAAAAAAATTCAAAATTTGCTACAGATGATAACTTTTATACACCTAAACAAGTACAAAAATAAAATGTTGAAATTTTTAATTAGGTGCTTCCTAAACTAGATGGGATTAGGGTAAAAATTTACTCTAACTGTTTTGTCTGTGGTTTCTTGCCACTTTCAGCAACAAAATTGCATAGTTTTTCATAAAAAAAGGTCTTTTGTGTTTTTCCGATACAATTTACGGATTTTTAGTAAAATTCGGTTTAAAAATTTGTTACAGACCATAAAAATTAAAAATTAAATTTGTTTTACCGTCTAGGACGCCCCTGATTAAAAATTTTGTTATGTGGCATTTGTTTGGGTGTACATATAAAGGTACCAAATTTTGTAATTTTATCTATTCTATAATATTAGAAAAAACCCTTTAAAAAACGTACCTTTTTTAGGGGGTGTAGCTCCTTTTCATAGCATTTTTCAAAACACTTTTATCTTAAAATTAAATATTCTATTAACTATTTAAATTTGTACCTAACAATAAAAATGAAACACTGTATAATTAACACATAAAAAATTAATTCACAAAAA
>NW_025400975.1:7363611-7367506 GCF_015345945.1 Tribolium madens
TAACATCAGGGTCAAAAACAAAACAAACTGTCGCAGTATCTTGATGACGTTTTTAATTAAACACTTGATGGTGACATGAAAGTTTTCATTTACAGTTTTAACATTAAATGTTTCCAAATATTTTGGTTTATGTGATAAAAAAGCGTATAAAAGTGGCAAATTACCCAATAGGTCAATCCTGAAAAAAAAAGGACATAAGTAAAAAACAGTGCCTTCGTCTTTTGAGTTAGAGGCCAAACCAAGAAATGTTATTGAATTAAATTACAATTATCTACAAAGTTTTTTTCCAAACAAAAATTCGTCGAAATCAGACAAAGAATAACAAAAATATTGTAATGTGAAAATCGCAAAATTTTAGTTGTCTGGTACATTTTGTCGAATTTTTGGAAGTTTTAACAAATGCAACCAACATGTTTTTGTATCAAAAGTGCCATTATTATGAGTAGTTCAATATTTCATAGTTTTATTTTTCTTAGCCAAAAAAATTGTTACAAAAAAAGACGATTAATTCCCTTTTTATTTGTGCTGTGATAAAAATAAGGTATACATCATTTTTCATTCTTCTTATAACGGAAGTTACTTATCTGTTGCAGCTATTCTTCACATTATGCGACAAGTGTTAACAGACGTTTACTTGAAGTGCTAAAAAGAAATATAAATACAAGTCATGTCCCATGTTTCATAATGCATTCAATGTTCGCATCTCTCATCTCATCGATCTGATTTCAAATCCTCTTCCGTGTACTAGTTTGAGCATAAAACAATTCATTTGTGGATTTGAATAAATTTGGAAACAAATCCAGATTTTTAGTTTGGTTTTTAGTTTTAGTTCGTTTCATGTTGGTCCCACTTCTTTAAAAATTAAAGACGTTATTTATAACTTTTATCTTACCTACATCTAGGTCGGTGTAAGCTGCATATTAGATGCTCAAATATTTATTTCTTAACGCTCTTTACGGCTTTTTCTCAGTTCTAAGTATTTTCAAATAAATTTAATTACATTGTAGTTTGCACCACGTTAAAAATTTCACTATTGACAATTATAACGGCGTTCATTTGCGCAGCTACCTGTGAAGAAGATTAGGTACTTAGAATTTTCCTCATAGAGTGACAACGACACCCCAGGTGCGTGTTTTAGGTCAATGTACTATGAAATAATCTTTCCTCATTACACAGCACCTCTCTCTTGGAGATATTTATTTACTTCTTCAGTTCTGGTAACTTCCTGCACTTCCGACTCTTCGTGATGTTTGCACAGTTGCAGTCTTGCTATATCTATGTGTCTGAATTTTAAAGTATAATTTCTTCGAAGTCAGCAATAAAATATACATCGTCTTAGTACTTGTGTTTTCGCTTATAAATTGCTTTATTATTCATTTAACTATGCTAATGTCCCTTCTTATGTTTCTCACATAGATGAGTCGAGATTTTCGGTATCCTCTTTAATTAAATTCGACGAAAAGCGGACTTGTGGTGTCATCCGATTTTTAAACATCACACACAACCTCCCCTTCCCCAAATTTAAACTTCAAAAAAAAAATAATAAGATGAAATTATTTTATTCAGTCTTTGATTAGGGAACAAATTAAACGCAAAGTAAAAATAGCAAAACTAATTAATTTAGTATTCACACACTTACAAACAAAATGTTTTCGAGCAAAATCGGAATATCGCAAAGTGTTCAAAAACAAAATTGATTACCATTTGTGCGCAGTTTCCAGGTCTTGCTAAAATCATTCTTGCGCAGGGGCCCTTGCTAATACATATACCACCCTCCAATAATAATAAATATTCAGCAATATAAAAATAAGTACCAATAATAAATAACATTCTTGCGCAGGGGCCATACATTGTTATATATGGAAAATTCTTTAAATTTTATGTTGTTTTATTATTTTATTATATTATTTTTATATTATACTGATCATTTTTATTTTTTTTCTGTGCAAAAAGTTTTTGTTTTTTATTTTTATTATTATTTTTTTGATGATACCCGAAGAAATGTGTTTTCAAATTGTCGAAAATTGAAGGTTTTAGCATATTTTAGTGANAACAATAATTAATTACTATTTGAAAATAAAATTCACAATCATATTTCTTAAAATCAAAAGTGATTTAGATTTTTTTCTAATTAAATCAAATTATTTTAACATTTAAAAACTCAAAAAAAATGTCAACATAATCAAAATTTTGAATTTTAGGCAAAATAATCTCAAATCAGGATCAAAAACAAAACAAACTCTCACAGTACCTTCATGACGTTTTTAATTAAACACTTGATGGTGACATAAAAGTTTTCATTTACAGTTTTAACATTAAATGTTCCCAAATATCTCGCTATTTAACGGTAATGTTCGGTTTATGTGATAAAAAAGCGTATAAAAGTGGCAAATTACCCAATAGGTTGGTTAATCCTGAAAAAAAAAATGAAAAACATTAGTAAAAAAACAGTGCCTTCGTCTTTTGAATATCACAGTTAGAAGACAAAACTAGAAATGTTATTGAATTAAATTACAATTATCTACAAAGTTTTTTTTAAGCCAAACAAAAATTCGTCAAAATCCGACAATTCAAAACTAATTAATTTAATATTCACACATTTACAAACAAAATATCGCAAAGTGTTCAAAAACAAAATTGATTACCATTTGTGCGCAGTTTCCAGGCCTTGCTAAAATCATTCTTGCGCAGGGGCCCTTGCTAATACATATACCACCCTCCAATAATAATAAATATTCAGTAATATAAAAATAAGTACCAATAATAAATAACCATTCTTGCGCAGGGGCCATACATTGTTATGTAACCAAGATTGAAAATTAAAATTTTATGTTGTTTTCCTAATTTTGATTAAAGTTACTAAGCGTTTATTATTTTTACTGTGCAAATTGGATGTTTTTACTGAACAAATTACAATAAAATACTGTGCGTGCTTCACTTAGTATTTATTATTTTTATATTATACTGATCATTTATCATTTTATACTGATCAAAATTGAATTATTTACTGATCGCTCTATTTCTACCCATTTAATTAATACAGTACAGATTAAATTATTGAAATAATTTTTCGGTTCAACTTGTAAAATTATTAAATTTAGTAATAGTGAATTTTAAATTAAGTCGCTACGTTTACTTGAAGAAATATTTCAATAGTTTGAAACTTGACATGAAATTACTACTTAGTTAATATTGGAAAGTTGAATTGGAGTTGAAATTATTATCTATCAGAAATACGAATTAAAGTTGTAAAGAAATAATGATCTAGTTGCTTATTTTGAAAATGTTTGAAACAAATCGTTTCTAGTTTTACTAAAGTTGTTGAATCATGTTTATAATGTACGACCGAGTTTTAGTTTGATAATTCTACCCATTTTAGTGTGCCAAACACTTGTTGAATTTTGCACATTCAACACCAAAACATGTTTTTACGGAATTAAAAAGATTGACCAATTATACTGTATTGTTTCTAATTTCAGTTTATAATTAGTAACAAAGTTTAAGATTTTGATATGCTGGTGTTGGTCGTGTCCTATCTTTAATCTGAATATTGTTTTCCAAGCAAATATTAACTTGTTATCTAAAAGTGTATTTTGTATATTCTCGGAAATGAAATAAAGTTTCAAGCAGCGCATTTATTATGTTGCTCTTACTTCTGAAGTTGATGTAGATTTATTTAACAGCAAACAGGGATTTTACGTTTATGTATTTGGTACATTTACCTGCTTTACTACAGGTTGCTTCAGAATTTGATGATCAAACCTGTTTCTGCAGTTCTTGCAAACTTTTTTGTTCAATTTTTGGTTTTTTATTTTTTTTTAAGAATTCTTTCTTGTTTTTGAGAGACTGACAATGATTTCTTTCTTTACTTTTAGTTATTAAGTAACTTCCGAAT
>NW_025400975.1:7367686-7416943 GCF_015345945.1 Tribolium madens
TTTACTATTAGATTTATAAAATTTATTTCTTCCACAAGGCTGGATAAAGTTTTTATTTTAAGAAAAAAGTTTGAGCAAAAAATGTTTATTTCGTAGGTAGAAATTTTTCACAAAGATAAAATAAAATATGTTGTTACATTTTTTTGTGCTGTCATTACATTTTGCTAGTAAATACAAACACTTGAAGTAAACTGTAAGTAAACTTAAACTGGAAATGTTTATTTTTAAATTAATTGGCACTGATTGTAATAAATCACATCCAATCAGGGTTACAGCTAATTTGAGTTTTACATTCACTATCGTTGAATTATTTTATTTCGTACGTTGGATGACTTTTACAAGCTGACAGCAAGCCGGAACGAACGGGAAATCGACTCGTATAGTTAATTAAGTATTTAGAAAATTACGAAAAACAAATAGAAAGCAATGAGAATTAATTCAAATTCATTGATTTACTTCAGTTCAAATAAAAATTTAATTACACGATTGTGCACACAGAACGTGAACATTTTTCAAACCATCATGAAGATTTTTTATTCTAGCAATGTGATTTATTGTGTTAGAATAAAATCCCTTACCTTCAATAAGTTATCATGTCGGATCGTTTATTTATTTCCCCAGAATCAACGTTAATTTATTGGATTTAGTCTTGACAGTGTTTAAACTTTTAATTATTAGTAGGAGTCGGAAACATCTCTACTTTTGTAATGAGGAACTTGAAAATTAATTTTTCGTGCTGGTGGTCCACCGTCTCAAATATAGAATTTAGCCTTAGGCTTAAATTAACACCGTCCCTTGAGTTAACGGAGAATTAAATAGGTGTATAAAACTCGAGTGTCGGTATAATGAATGATTTTACAACCAGTTGAAATTGCAAAATTTGTAAACAATTAAAATTCCTACGACTTGCCAGATTTGTCTAGGCGGTTAGGTCACAATGTCAGGGTTAAAAGTTTTAATTATAGCATCCAAATTATTATTTAAAAGTGCCATTTGGCATGATCTTATAAATCATAAATGGCCAGTTATTTTGATTTAACCACACTCAAAGGAAGTTGATTATTTTTATCATGGCATTACCTGGAAAGAACAAAAATTAGATGAATTTTTTTATCACTAGTGGTTAATTTCATCATTTGTATTAATTTTGAAATGAATTTTTATCATAATGAAATTCTATGAAACCGCGAGTTTCTGAATTCCAAAAATAACAATTTATCAGTTACACAAACTTCATTGCCAGAATTTGTTACGATAATGTTGTTCAAAAGTTGAACTTTTTGGCGAAATTAGCAAATTTTTCTTACCATAAAATAGTTGCTTATTGCCTATGAAAATGTATTTATGTTTATTTTATGTTTAGTTATTAACTTTAAACGATTCTTTGAATTTTTGAAGTAAATATAAATTTTTGTTAAAGATGAAGTTTTTTCATAAAATTTTTGATCGTAAATTTGACTTTGAGTTAAAAAAATTGTTCATTGTTCTTAAAATTTTTATATTATTTTTAGGTATTCAGTAGTCACAAAGTGTTTTTTTGTTTTTTTTTTGGAATAGTCATCAGTAATCAGTTTATATGTCACCAGAAGAATTTATTTTATAAAAAAACTTTGCAATTGTGAATTTCATAATAATTGAACATATTTTTTAAATAGAAACTGTATTTGTGTTTAATATCATAAATAATGTTTTTTGAATAAAATTGAAACAAAAATAATAGTATATTATGTTAATAGAAGTAAAAGTGATAGTTTATGTGACGAAGCTGTGCCACATATACTCTCCTTTACTCCAAATAACGTACTATTTTATCCGCAAGCGATTCAGATGGAGAGAAAAGAGCAACACAATAATTATCAAGTAAATGACCAAAATAATCAGAACGCTTTGCAAGTAATGAAATCATAACAACAGTATCGGAATTTGTGTTGAGATTTTATTTATATGATTATTTATTAATTTAACTAGTGCAGTTGGTAGTGCAAAATGTCGAATACAGATGATCTACAATAGACAACAACAAAGAAACAACAAATGTAAAAATGCTTAAGCGCAAAAATAGAATTTTTACTCCATGGCTTTAAAGTAAAACTTGTACTTGTGACATTTAGTCATAAAAGTGGTCACTTTTGTGTATATACAGGCTGCGCCAGAACTCGCGCTCCAGAGAAAAATGCCATATAAGGTAAGATACCAGGAACATGGAAAAAATGTTAAAAAAAGTTATTTATAAAAATTTCGAAGTTATAAGGGTTTAAAGTTTGCACTTTGACTCTATTTATTTCTGTTGGAAAAATAATTTTCCAAGATTTTTTGCTATAGGCTATTAAAAGAGACAACAAGGAAGCTGTATTCTAAATTGTAACTCTGTTCAATGTTATTTGTGGCTTTTATTGGCAAAATTTTTGTCCCTTTATTATATAATTGTAAAAAAACATATACAAGATCATCAGTATCATTAAATAGATATAAAAAAATGTCAAATGTCAAAAAATATATGTCAAAATTGTTTGACAGATAGAATTTTTTAAACATTTTTTTCATGTTCCTGGTATCTTACCTTACTTGAAAATTTTCTCTGGGGCGCGAGTTCTGGCGCAACCTGTATATAATATGTAATGTGTAACAAAATTCATTAAAATTCTTATTAATAAATATTATTATTGATGTATGTAAAATACAATTATTGTTAAACTTTAATTCATCTTTAGGTAATGTGTATGTTGTAATAACACTTTCTGACTTGTTCCAACTACACATAGATGTGTTTTATGTTTGAACAAGATAGTGAGAGTAGGTTTAATAGTCAAAATAATAAAAGTTTATGAGGATACAGAGGAAGTGCATTTAGTGGACTCATATTGTCTATTACGCTTTATGGCTAATTACCCGCATGTGAAATAAAAATTGAGGAATTGTTAAAAATGATGCACAAAGGTTTGTAAATGAGTGCGAGAACATAATAAATATCATATTTTCTTTTTTATTTATTTATTAGTTTATAATTGAAAAAAATTACACACTGAGCACACTGCTCTATTTCATACCTTACAATCAATCATAATAAAAAAAAATTGAGAATACATGCTTGGAATAAGATCAAATAAGTTTGTTAAGTGGCCCCATCTGGAGACTGATAAATGATTTCAATTAGTACACGAGATCACAACTGCCAAGATAACTAATAAAATATTAAAAAGTTTGGCTTACTTTTATTTGTATTACATGGTTTATTTACATTGGGAAGTTACATTATTTATACAAGACTGCTTTTTATGGCGGGCTAAAATATTCAAAGGATTTCTAAAAAAAATATTTGTTTTGATGGAGAAATATTTCAAGGTGTTTGAGAGAAATTCTGTGTAGAAAAATTAAATTTTAATAAGATTTCAATAGACATAATTTATGTACTTAGTTCGTAATGAGTAATTAGTGTTAACGTTGTGTACTTACGAATGCATATTACCTGACATTTAGTTCCAAGTAATCGATTTATTATTAATAAAAGCACATGCAGTTTACATGTTTAACAAATTATCAACCATTTTGCAAGATTCAAGAAATGTCACGGTTTAAGATAGCCCAAAATAATAAAACCCTGCTGTGAAAACAAAACAGGATTATGTTTTATGAAATAGCATTCTTGTTCTTCAGTTTGACACGACTGCACCATCCGCGATGAGCCATAAATTAGAATTGTATTAAAAAACATGTTTACCCTAATGGCAAATTTATGAAATGGACAATTCACTTTTGATCAGTATAAAATGATAAATGTATTTAATTAATGTTTGCACAGTAAAAAAGTAAAAATGATTAGTATAATATAATATTTTGCACAGTAAAAATAATAAATGCTAAGTAAAGCACGCACAGTATTTTATTGTAATTTGTTCAGTAAAAAAATCCAATTTGCACAGTAAAAATAATAAACGCTTAGTAACTTTAATCAAAATTAGGAAAACAACATAAAATTTAAAGAATTTTCAGTCTTGGTTACAACAATGTATGGCCCCTGCGCAAGAATGTTATTTATTATTGGTACTTATTTTTATATTACTGAATATTTATTATTATTGGAGGGTGGTATATGTATTAGCAAGGACCCCTGCGCAAGAATGATTTTAGCAAGGCTTGGAAACTGCACAAATTGTAATCAGTCTAATCAGTGTAGGCCAATCTTTGCACTGCTGTGCTCTTGATACCACAATTTTGTTTTTGTGCTAGACATTCATTGTCTTTACTGTGCATTTATTATTTTTACTGCGCATTTATTATTTTTACTGTGCATTTATTATTTTACTGTGCATTTTGTATTTTTACTGTGCATTTATTATTTTACTGTGCATTTATTATTTTTACTGTGCATTTATTTGCATTTGTGCGTTTATTATTTTTACTGATGTTGTTTAAATAATATACAGGCTGCGCCAGAACTCGCGCCCCAGAGAAAATTTTCAAGTAAGGTAAGATACCAGGAACATGAAAAAAATGTTTAAAAAATTCTATCTGTCAAAAAATTTTGACATTTATTTTATGACATTTGACATTTTTTTATATCTATTTAATGATATTGATGATCTTGTAMATGTTTTTTTACAATTATTTAGTAAAGGGACAAAAATTTTGCCAATAAAAGCCACAAATAACATTGAACAGAGTTACAGTTTAGGGTACAGCTTCCTTGTTTTCTCTTTTAATAGCCTATAGCAAAAAACTTTGAAAATTATTTTTCCAACAGAAATAAATAGTGTCAAAGTGCAAACTTTAAACCCTCATAACTTCGAAATTTTTATAGATATTTTTTTTTAACATTTTTTTCATGTTCCTGGTATCTTACCTTATATGGCATTTTTCTCTGGGGCGCGAGTTCTGGCGCACCCTGTATTGTACATTTAATTCGTTGCCTTTAAAAATGATGCGTTATTTATAAAATGGTGGGAAATAAAATGTATATGTGTTCACCAAAGGTTTCATTTGTCAATGTTACCGCTGTTTGGGTTTTCGAGGATATATTTGCAGAAGTGGGCATTAGTTCAAATATGTAGGACCTCTTGTTTTGTCACGCAAAGATCAGCGGTAGGTCTTTTACCAACATTTTCAGCGTGTTTAATTAATACTGTAGAACAAATTTTTAATTAAGCATTTTTGGTGGGTGTTTTGTTATAAAATATTTTGATAAACTAAAGAGTATGGAACTTATTAGCGTGTAAAGTAATCTCCAGGATCGTGTAGGTTATTTGAGTGCGTCTACCATTGTTTGGAAAGAATGCAGTATTCATCAGCTGGAATATGTGAAATCAAAGGGGTAAGATAAAAAGCCACGTTCTTAACCGTTCAACCATGGTTATATTTTCAAATTAATTCAAGCGTACACTCGAGCTCTCGGCACGCTTTGAAAGAGACAAGTCCGTCACTTAACAACAAGGAATTGCATGAGATTCCTTACTTATTGTAAATCGAGAATCTACTCTTGAGTGGAATACGATATTTTTGTAACTTGGCTTTCATTTATAAAAAGTTAATCTATTGTCTGTTGTCACAACCAATAAATCACTAAAAGATTTAAATGAAAAACTAAATCAGGCTTCAGCTCTCCTCACTTCATGTTTTCAACTCTTCATAAATCTAAAATTTATATTTGGGAATTTGAAACTTCGATAAATGGCGTGTTATTTTTGTTTTGCTATTTTCAATTCAAATTCTTTTTAATCTCGTGGATGTCAGCCAAAGGTTCACCTAATCTGTTCTAGTAATTTTAGAAATCTACTCAAATAACAAACAAAAAATTTACACTCGAGCGTTCTTGAGATCTCGAGATCTCGGTTGTAATATACTATAAATTGTAAAAATAATAGATTATAAAAAAGAAAAATCTCTCTTTTTTACCTTTCGTTGAACTCACCACGTATAAAATACTTGAGAATACACTGATTATTACCTCTTCCAAGGCGTTTTCCGAATTCTATTAGGTTAACAATTTACTTTGTTGGCCATAAATCGCGATTTAAGGTGGCAGTTAGATGGATACTGAGCATTAGCTTTTTTATCGACTTTGTAACAAAACAGCGAATTTTATTTTTCAACACCGTTTTAAATATTTTAGGGCAGTTTTAGGAATTTTGGGGACGGTTTACACAACAAATTGTAAATCGTGATTAATTTAATGTTTGAAATTTCTAGAATATGCATTTTGAGAAACTGAAATGTTGTCAATCTACAATCTATGAAAACAATTCAAGTTTAGAACATAGGTGGCCAAACAAAATTGCAGCAATTTTTTCCCTAAAATTATTATTTATTTTTTTTTTTAAATTGGCAGTACCTAGAAAAAAATGCAAAATACAACTCCGCTCTTTTTTATAACATTAAAAAGTACCAAAAACAACTACAAATATAAATATAAATTCAATAATTAAACTGTAAAATAAACTTTATTCACAATCATAAAGTAATAATAAAATTTCCTTGCATGTCCAAACTTGGAAAGTGTCAATTTTATTTAATAATTAATATGAAATATTAAACCGAATATCAACCCGAAAATTATAATATTATAATATCAACTATTACAATATCAAGTGACACTTTCTAACTTATGAACTATCATGTCATGTTTTTCAAAATTTTATACATTCTCTATTGGCTTTCTGTTTTTAAGAAAAATGATTGCGAATAAAATAGTATACAAACCTTGGTGGTCGTTTCTTCATAGTGCCTCGACTTAGTAATAGGCACCTTCCACCTGGTATGTAATCTACTATTTGAGTGTCATTTTTGGTTTACTTGTGGTTAGAAAAATATTTTTGTTTAAAGCAATTATATCTTATTAAAACGTGATAGCTCCATGTAAAAATTAATTAACCATCTTTCATGCGCATTAATTAAATTTTTTAATTTGAGGTTATGACATGAATTTTTATTTCCATCGACGTAACAAAAACTAGATGTACTGAACTAACAAAAAATAGATTCCTAGTTTATAAGCAGAAAAATTGTGAAAATTAAATAATTCAAAAATTGAATTGAACTGAATTTAATTATATAAAATATTGCAAATCAGCTAGTATGAGGTTTAGGAGGCGAAATAAGTTTAAATAAATATAAATTATGACAAAATCCGATGATGTGAGTTTTTATTAATTATATAAAATATTTGCAAATTAGATAGTGTGAAGTTAGAAGGGGGCGAGCGGCAAAGCCGCCAGCCCCCCCTACAAATTTTGACAAAATCTGATAGTGACATTTTTTTCGAATCAGATAGTATGACTACTTCTACAAAACATTTGCAAATTTGTGAAGATTTACTCGATTTAGCTAGTTGTGCTTTCTAAAATTTGTATCGAAAAAATTATAAAATAGATCAGTTTTAGGGTGAATTAAATTAAATTTGAATTTTCAACTTTAAATGAACTTTTTTTTACTTTTTCTACTATGGCATACCAAGTCGCGTATCCCACAATTTTTATTTTACCATAAATGCAGCCAATTATAAAAAAGCGCACCTTTCATATGATAATTACATTGTCACTTGTCATAATTACTGTACGGTGTAATTATTGTTCATAACATGTCATTTAATCAAAAGCCGCAAAGATAAAATTATTCAATAGACAAAGTGAGTTTCCGAGAATGCATGAGGTCGTAGGGCGCACCATGTAGACACTCCTCAGGGTCATTACATATGCATGCACTTTATTGTACCATGCTGGTTTACGATTTATACCTTACTCCTACACACTTTTTAAGAAATTATCTGTGAGTGTTAAATCATCGATTTATAATGTTTACACTTTATTAACACATTTAAATAACGCAAAAGGGGTAAGAAGCGAAGCGAAAGTGTGTGTTATTTTATTGTACAGGGTGCTGCATTTTGGATGTCCGAATTGGGAATCTCCGAAACTAAGATGTTTAGCCAAAAACGAGTGATACATTCTGGGGCTCATTTTTTGAGAAAATAATATTGCTTAAAACCGCATTCCGCTATCGTCTTTTGTTTTCGACTTACAGACAAAAGTTGACATTTTGGCGAAATCTAAAAAAATTCATATCTTTGTTATTATAGAAGATGCAGTTTTGAAACAAAGACTTTATAGAGGCATTTTTTAACGAGGGATTTAATAACATAGTTAACAATTTTTTCAATTATTGGTTTAGCCGAAATAAGATAAACTTGTATTTTTTTAAATGGAAATCATAGGCGGCTATGGCCATTTTGATAAGCTTATTTTTTTTTGATCTAAAAAATATATATTTGTAACAGAATATTTTTTTATAATTATACTTAAAAAATGAAATACATATTTTGTTTGATAATAGTTGGCCATGGAAGAACTATTTCATTCCAAATGTATAAATAATAATTAATCAGAGTTTTGTGAACTGTGAAATAGATGAAAAAATAGATGAAATTATAAAAATTCAAAAAATACGATACGTTAGAAGTATTGAACAAATATGCGAGCGCCTCGGAACGAAATTATTACATATTTTTAAAAAATCCAAAAATAGGAAAAACAAATGTGTCAACAGTCAACACAATTAGAAAAAACATTTTTTGATGGTCTAATGGAGGAAGGATAACGTTTCACATAGACGGAATTTGGGTATTTGAATAGCCATATCGTCATTTTTGTGTCAAATAAAATATACTTTATTGAAGAATTAAAGCGGCTTTTTTTACAACACTCTATGTATCACTAGAAGTTACAATGGTAATGTTAGCTTGTTTAAAAACAAAGAAATGTTATTAGTCGCCAATAAGTTGATTTACGAATTATTTTGCATTTTTTTATTACTTTGTGCTTAGAAAACTCTTTCATTAGTGACACTTGTTGAATAATACAGTTTAAATCCTTTTAGTTGAAGATGCAACATTTTTTCATGGCCAACGGCGAACAAAAATCAAAGGTAATTTTTTGCTAAAAATGTATTATAATAATTTGTTACAAATATATATTTTTTGTATAAGAAAAAAATAAGCTTTTTAAAAATGACATAACCATCTATGATTCCCATTTAAAAAAATACAAATTTATTTTATTACGGCTAAACAAACAACTGAAAAAAATTGTTAACTTCATTATTAAATTCTACGTAAAAAAGTGTCTGCATAATGTCTTTATTTCAAATCTGTGTCTAACGAAGATATGAATTTTTTGATTTCGCTGAAATGTCAATTTTTGTCTATAAGTCGAAACAAAAGACGATAGCTGCGGTTTTAACCAATACTATTTTCTCAAAAAATTAGCCCCAGAATATATTACTCGTTTTTGGCTAAACATCTTAGTTTAGGAGATTCCCTATTCGGACATCCAAAATGCAGCACCCTGTACATATCTAAGTGTAATGAAGAATGAAGACGTTTGAAGATTGCATAGATAGCAATCTAAGACTTAATGTCTGTTGTTACAGAATTACAAAGTGACTTTCACATAATGATCAATTTTCTGAATCATAACAATTGCTAATGATTCAGTTGTTTCACTAATGGATGTTAGTAGTGATTCAAAAAATTGAATGACAAAATTACATGGTTGGGGCAATCATCTCACAATATTGTTTGTTTGGTAATGCATGGGAAAATGTCGGTTTAATTTATATGATAGAAACATTCACCTAAAATGTGCACTCATTTCCTGTCCTAGCGGAACATGTGTGACGTGAAGATGAATTTGTTTTTTTTTATTGTGATAAATCTTTCTCTAATAAAAATATTTTATTGATTGGAAACTTCCAGTCAATACTTATGAATAAGTTATTCAAGTAGGTATAAATGTGTGAATTAAAGGGGTAGGATAATGGTTGCATTATCAATTCACTCATGGTAATTCTTCGATTTAATTCAAGTCTTTATATCCAAGTTTTCGACACGCTTTGAAAGACATGTTCATCGGTTCATTACATAAGCACGAACTTTGACAATAGATTTTCTTTTTGCTTTTAATACAACATATTGATTGATGTGACTGCATTGTATGGTATTTTCATATTCAACGAGCTTTTGTTTAGATGATTTTGATGAAATCAAGTAAAATATGAAATCAGAAAATTGTTAACGAGTCTTTTTCTTTTGAGAAATAATTGGGGTTTTAGAGGGTCGGGAATTTATTGAAATTTTTTTGTTAAAACCTGTTTTTCTAATTTTTGCTATAATAAAAGGACTAACTAACTAATTTTTCTTGACTCCTGACAGAAGAGTTAATAAAATATTACAAATTCATCTAAATTATAGATGAGAAGAAAACACTCCTTCGTAATTATACTTGGCACTGCCTAAAGAACTGTTTTTATAGTGGTTTTACTATTTTTTTTGTTGATTTAAGTTTATATTTTTGTCTGTTATTTTTTAATGTAATTTTTTTAATGAATTTTAGATGAATATTAATAAATTTTTAGTATCAATAGGCACAATATACATATACAGAGTGCGCTAAAACTCGCGCTCCAGAGAAAAATGCCATATAAGGTAAAATACCAAGAACATGGAAAAAATGTTAAAAAAAATATCTATAAAAATTTCGAAGTTGTGCACTTTGATTCTATTTATTTCTGTTGTTGGAAAAATCATTTCATCAAGTTTTTTTTTCCTACAGGCTATTAGAAGAGGAATCAAGGAAGCTGTATACTAAATTGTAACTCTGTTTAATGTTATTTGTGGCTTTAATTCGCAAATTTTCTGTACCTTTACTTAATAATTGTAAAAAAACATATACAAGATCATCAGTATTATTAAACCGATATAAAAATGTCAAAAAATAAACGTCAAAATTTTTTGACAAAACGAATTTTTTAAACATTTTTTCCATGTTCCTCGTATCTTATCTTACTTGAATTTTTCTCTGGGGCGCGAGTTCTGGCGCACCCTGTATTTTATTGAAAACTGTTTTTTTTTATTTTCATTGTTGCTTTATTGTTTGATAATATGTTAATTACAAAAACAAAAAGTGGATGCCTTATTTTTAACACTCTTCATTTTTTTGACTGCAATATGCTAAAAAAATTGCACTAATGTTTGTACTTTTTTCTGTCAATTTAAAAACATTATATTTTCTTATGATTCTTAGTTTTTGTGTAATATTTTTTTTAATATATATTTGCGTCAAAGAAATCAAACAATTTAAAAATTAAGCAAAAGCGACTAAAAAAAGTTAGTTTAAAATTAACTAAATTAAAAGCTACATCAAAAAAATGCAAAATCGTAGGGTGTTTAGTTAAAAAAGATTTATGATGTAATTTATTTTTGAAAAACTTTGTACTCTTGTAAAAATAATTTTAGGTGATGCAGAAGGTTAATCTAATAATTTTTGAATTTTTAACAATTTCAAGTTTAATAATAGACTTTATTAACTGGCTGTATAATATAGAAAAAGCAAACGTTACATTTCTTAATTTTTTTCTTACATAATCATGTTTTTCTGAGAGGTCAGTATGAACTAAGTTTTCCGAATTTTAATCATTTTACTCGAAAAATATCCATTTTTCACAAAATTAAAAAACCCAGTAAATTATTTTTTTAACGAAGCATAGATGAATATCAATAAATTTTTAGGATCAATGGTCACAAAATAATTAAAAACTGTTTTCTTATTTTTGTTGTTGCTTTGTTGTTTGATAATATGTTCATTACAAAAACAAAAAATGGGTGTTTCATTTTTATCACTCCTCTTCAAAAATTGCACTAATGTAGCAAAAGCTACTAAAAAAGTTTTGTTTAAAATTAACTAAATTAAAAGCTACATTAAAAAAATGCAAAATCATAGGGTGTTTCATTAAAGAAACAAGTTTATGATGTAATTTATTTTTGAAAAACTTTGTACTCTTGTAAAAACAATCTTAGATGATGCAGAAGGTTAATATCTAATAATTTTTGAATTTTTAACAATTTCAAGGTTAATACTAGACTATTAACAGGCTGTACAATACAGAAAAAGTAAAAAGTTACATTTATGAATTGTTTTTTTACTTAATCATGTTTTCAAAGTCATTACGAAGTTTTCAGAATTTAATCATTCTACTCGAAAAATATGCATTTTTCCAAAATTAAGTTGCAAGAAACAGTGCAACCTTGATAATTCGAGGCGATTGTTTCGATTTATGTGTGTATCCACCCACAGAATAAAATTTTATACATAATAGCTCAAGTCGTGATTGTGTATTTAAGATATATTTGACAATGTAAACTTTTCGTGCGGCATATTTTAGAATTTTAAATCAAACAAAAACATATCTGATCTTTGCTTTCATAGCAAAAGAATCATCGGCTTGGATGAGGTAAATTTAATGTTCTAATAATGTGTTATGATAACAAATGGTTGCTAGAGGCCTTGTACTTAGTGGTTCAAAACATTACGTTGTCTATGATTACTCATGAAACATCCTTCAAAGCAACATGTAATTGAATTATCTATTTCAAGAACTTAATTTGCTTGTCTGGAGTCTGGCAAGGTGTGGTGTAACAGCATTATGCAAATAGTTTTGTAGTCATCACTGATTCTTTATTTCACTTTCATTTCTTGAATGGAAAACGTAAATTTTCTTTTTGTAAAAGCGTTTGGAAATATGGGAACATTTATTTTTGGCCAGAGGTTGGGCATTATGTATGCAATATCTCACTACATAGGTGCTAAGCGGCAAACCGGAACATCCCACAGCATCTGTTTCTGAAAAAGAACAATCACTCAACCGCTAAATCGAAAAGGTGGTCCTTATAAATTACCGACCTTTCTTTTTTGAATTCCTTTGTTGGGCATCGATATTTTCGCGAGCGCATGCTGTTATTTATTCGGTAATATTTCAGCGAAGGGCCATTACGGAGTATAAAGTTAATTCAACGTGAAATTAATTATCTTGCATGAAAAATACAATTACAGGGACCTGTCGTGTTAGAGCACTTGTTTCATGTAATCATTAAATGAAAAAATAATTAATTTTATCTCACGCTTAATCTCTTTTTCAATGGAGACTTATCAAGACATCACTGTTGCCGGCTTGTTAATATTTTAAAAGAATTACGTTAGTAATTGCTCTTGTAGGCGAGAATCGTGATTGTTGAGCAAGGCGACATGCAAATACGGCGTAGGTTTGATGGGGCAGAAGCTTTTATTTGCTTTGTTTTTCGATTTATTGAAGAAGTTGTAAAATTACGAAACAAAATGAAATATCGATAATTCATTCACATATAAATTGCAATTTGTAGGAAGTGAATAGTGAATTAATGCTTTTCGCAAAAGCTGTAAATTATTTCTATATCTAGGTGCTACCTTATATGATCTTTGAAATTTTATATTTCTCCAATACATGGGGGCCTTGAGCTTAATAAACGCCTCCTGTTTACGAGTAGATACAGGGTGTTCCAGCGAGTTGAAAAAGTCCATTAGTGACCTTTAAATGGTGAAATTTAAAAAAATTTGATAGATACTAATCTAGTGCATCACCTAAAATTATTTTTAACCATACAGCATGTCTCAAAAATAAGTTACAATACACACTTGTGTTCTTTAAATGAAATACCGTATGTTTCGTTGCATTTTTGGATGTAGCCTTTTAAAACAATGTTTTTATCAGTTGATTTTGCTTAGTTTTAGAAATAAGACGTTTTTTTTTGACGAAATCATGCACTTTTTAAATATTTATTACACAAAAACTAAGATAGTTACAACAAATTTTTTCTTACTTTGGCAAAGAAGAAAGTACCGAATTTAAAGCTGTAGCAATTTTTAGTGTTTTGCATTTCTAAAGGTTAATAAATTAAGAAGTTTGTTAAAAGTTAAATAACTTAAAAAAATTAAATGGAACACCCTATTTTTTTATTTTTGCATCTAATAGATTGATAAATTGTCTGTCTAAAAATAAACTTTTAATGTCTAGATTTGATAAATGAAAAGATATTTTACATTCAATATTAATTGTAGCAACAATGCTTATCATTATCTGAGCATTTTTGATACTATGGGAAGCAAAGTAATTCCACCACAGATCACTTCTCTGTTGATTTATCCAGAGATTGTAAAAGTCGTTATAAATACTGAAATTTGAATTATTTTATTGTAAAAATAAAAATAATGTATTCAGTTTAACACAAATGTGATTATTAAGTGATATTTCTTCCATCTCTTGTGCAACTGTGCATCACTTTTTGGCTACTGAAACAATAGTAATTATTTTTAAATATCTTTTTTATTGATTATAAACACCTAAAAGTAAATAATTTTAGAAAGACAATTTAATAATCTTTTAAATGAAAAAACAATAAATAGGGTGTTCCATTTAATTTTATTAAGTTATTGAACTTTTAGCAAACGCCTTCATTTTTTATCTTTGCAAAAGCAACACACTAAAAAAATGTTACAACCTTATAGCTTGTACCTTCTTCTTTGCGGTAGTAAAAAAAATAATTCTAGATGTCTTAATTTTTGTGCAATAATTTTCAAAAAAGTGCATGTTTTCATCAAAAAAACGTCTTATTTTTAAAACTAAGCAAAATCGATCAATAAAAGTTTAGCTTAAAAACATTGTCACAAAAATCTACATCCAAAAACGCTAAGAAACATGTGTTTCTTAGGTGTTTCATTTAAAAAAACACAAGTTTGTATTGTAACTTATTTTTGAGACACGCTGTATAGTTGAAAATAATTTTAGGCCATGTCCTCTATAGAATTAAATGTAATTTTTTTTAAAATTTCACCATTTAAAGGTCACTAATGGACTTTTTCCACTCGTTGGGACATCCTGTATATTTGGAATTAAATTTGCTCGTGTGAACAATCTCGCATATTTTTTAATAATTAATAAGTAAACTGAAACATAAATTGTGTGACAATTGCAAGGTTTAGAATCCAATCTTTCAAGCACATTTTTCGTAAGTTATGCGTTTTTCCTATTTGCATAGAGAATATCTACCGTTTTACGCTTCTTCAATTTTACGTGCATCTAAGCACAATTTACTCGAATATATGATAAGAAATTTCTCACAAAAATTCTCTTACAATAAATAAATGGTGCAATATGTGACTATGAGATTTTGAATAACGCAAGTCTGGTTCCAAGCACAGAAATTGTGTGCCTGTATTTCAATTTTGAATTTGTTTTTCAGTTTCGGGTTTTAGGAAATCGTAATCAGAATTTATTTTAGGTTTAACAGTCGTGTAAAATTTTTTTGCTTGAATTAACACCGTTTCGTCATAGTTTTTGAAAAATACTTGTAATTTTTTACTCCCATATACTCACAAATAATTTTAAAAAACTTTTAAAGGGTAAATATTTTGATGACGGAAAAATCTAAATTTATTTTCCTTCGACTCTAACAGAAAATATGTTTTTCTACCCTAATTTTAGAATAAAAGTGGCCAATTACTTTAAAAAAAAATTTTTTCTTTTTTCATCTGTCAAAATTACAACAAAAATTAATGCAATATTGCAAATAAAAATTTTACCTCCCCGATAGAAACAGAAAAACATGCTGCTAGATTTATAATCAAAACTGAGTTATCAAGAGGAGAAGATACTCATTCCACCCTAGTAATACAAACAATTATGTTAGGTTATATTGGAAAACGTTTTTATATCTAGAAACTCAACAAATTCGAAAGATTTTGTCAAAACCAGGTAAGAAATTGAAAAATTCTGTTTATTGTAATGGATTTCGAGTTTTTCACTTAGAAAGTAAGTAAAGAGAGATTCTACAAAACATAGCAAAACAGTCTGTCTAAAAGGCGTTATTTTTGTCTGTTTTTTGAGTGTTTTTCACCGAGAAACTCACTAAATTTTAAAGATTAAAAAAAAAGGAGAATATCGTTGTATGCCTAAAATGAATTATTTTTGCTTATTTAAGACTGTTTTTCACTGAGAATTACACTATAACCAATAGATTTACGAGAACAAGAAAAAAATTGCAAAAAAGTGTGTAATGCATTTAAAGTTTTTCATGGAGAAACTCAATGAATTTGAGAGATTTTACTAAAACAAGCCATAAAATCGCAAAAATAGACTTGAAATGTAGGTTGTTTCAAATTTTGTTTGATTTAGAGCCAGGAACAAAATTCGAAAATTTTTACTTGTTTCCCTGATTTCGAGCGTTTTTCACCAAGAAACTGACAAATTTTTTAAATGATTTTTTTAAAGTTACAAGTGTTAGATGAGTTATTTTCACCAGTTTTGCTTGATTAAAAGTGTTTTTCACTGAGAGTCACACTCTAACTAAGAGATTTTACGAAAACAAGCTAAGAAATCGCAAAATATAAGTGTGGAATACGTTATTTTCACCTGTTTTGATGCATTTAGAGTTTTTTATCGAGAAACTCACTAAATTTTTAGAGATTTTGCCAAAACAAGGCAGAACATTACAAAATTAGGTCTAGACTAGAGTGTATTGTTGTTTCCAATTTTGATCGATTTATCACTAGGAAATTATTAAATTCGGAGATTTTACTTGTTTCCTTGATTTGGAGCGTTTTTAATCGAGAAACACATTAAATCTAGGAAATTAGACCAAAAAGAAGAAAAAAAAAAACACAATTAATTCAGAAATAAATTATTTACCTCTTTTTCAGTTTGATTTAGAGCGTTTTTCCTCAAGAAATACTACTGACACGGCAGAGTTAGTCATACTTTTAGATATTTTCATTAAATAGAATTTACTGTGGTGACATTCATTGGAATACAGTTTGTCACGAACATAAATAAAGTGCCGTGACTGCCATGTGTTGAGTATTGAACAAGAAATTAAAAATTGTAAAGTTATGTTGAATAGATAGAAGTGCAAGGAAATACTCTGGCATGAACATGCACTCAAAAGAGAATTCCAACCAGCTTCGTAAATTGGTTTGGCTAATTATAAAAAATTATTTTCTATTACGTGAGAATAGATTGACTCCCTGGCTTACTAATTGCAAATTTCATATTTCAAAAAATTAAAAATTAAAGTAGATTTGTGTAAATCGTAGATATTATGAAAATGTTAAAAATTACACGTCATATGATAATTATGTCTACCAACCTAATGCGGTGTCAGATAAATTATATCACAGTGCAAACACGTATTTTGACTTCATTCCATTTAGTTGCATTTGCTTTTGCGAATAACAACATAGAATTAAATTATGCACATATCATGTGTGAAACTGTCGTAACTTTATGAACATTCATTCCAACACCCAATACCTACCTTTTTCTAAATTTTTAAATTAGAATTGCTAAAATTTACAGTTAGACAGTTTGTTAAACATTTTAATAGATCGAACGGATAATAATTTATAGGAAATGCATAAGAAAACGATTTTCTGAAAGATAAATATCTGAACTATTGATTTAAATTTCACTTTCCTTGTTTGACTCTTTAACGTTTTGGGGGAATTATGCAATTTTTACGTGAAGTCTGACAAGTCTCCTTTATCTCGATTTTAGATTTAGATGAATACTTAAATATTCTATCACTGTGTAGGTTTGGATAAGGTCGTAAAGTGCATCATTTCTTTATTTTGTAGTATTTTTCAGTAATAAAACGTTATTTACAGAAGTTGAAAGTTATTTAAAGAATCATTTATTACCTGAAATTGCGAAAAGAAAAAAATCAAAAATCATTTTACTTTTAATTAATAATTAATAATAATCATATCAACTTTCTGGAATTTGAAGCGTGGATGGAAAATGTATGTCTGATATGCGGAATTAGGTCGTGGAGGCAATTTGTCATTTATGATAGTAATAATTTATTGACAAACTTGAAAAGTAGTTATTTGCTAATTGTTCAATGTAGGATTTTAATTAATTATTTTTAATTATAGGAATCTAGTTTTAAAGGAGTTTTTCTTCTTTACTTCAAATATCAGATTTTTTCAAAACTCGACCAGGATTATGGCATAGTTTTATGTCATTTTTCAGCAGCTTAATTGCATTTGTTCGTAAAAGTACAAAGAATCAAGACATAATATATAATACTTTGGTCCATAAATCATCATTTTAAACAACATGTACTTTAAAATAAATCACAGAAAAATGAGCTTCGTGTTGTGGATTCTTTTTATTTGAATTATTGTGCTTTTAAACGGATATAATTTGACAAATTGACTGGAAAATCACGGGAAAAGTCCAATTTTTTATGAAACATCAGTGCACTTAGCGATGCGCTTCATCACATGGTCCGTTTCATCCATAAATTTTATTTTTCACGTCAAAGTGGCATAAATCAGTGTTGCCATTGTCAAGTGTTATTTGTTTCGCGAATTTTAACACAATTTTCATGTCTCGTTTTTGTTTCAGAGATAGGACGGCCCTAGCAGATCGACTAAGGTAACAATAACTAACAAGATTTTTACTTTTTTAATAATAATAGCATTAAATATGCGCAGTAGTCTGCTTTCAGATTTAAAATTTTTATATTAGCTTAAATTAATGTAAAGCATGTTGAGTGCAACCTGCTGGCATGCCAGACGTCTGAATGGGAGTTAATTTTAATAAAATGCACTTGGCTGAAATACTTGTCAGCATATAGCCAGTAATTTGCTCAATTGCTGATCTTTGTGAAACATAAACTGTTAGATGCAAAATAATTAGTGCCCATTTGTACCAAATACAGGGTGTCCCAGCGAGTTAAAAATGTCCCCTAGTGACTTTTAAATGGTAAAATTAAAAATACAGCATGATGAAAAAAAGGCGCCCGTGTTAACCCACATGTTATAAGTGATCTTTTATTAAAGACGAATTCGAAGACCAAAATTGGATTTGTGCCCTTATTAGTAAGATATAGACTTTCCTTTTTAGAAAAGAGAAATCTATATAATTAACAGTTTTAAAATAATTTCATTGTTAAAGTCTAAATTTTGATTCTGTTGACGGTGTTCTTAAAAAAAAAAAGTGTAAAAAGTCTATTGAAATAAACTTTATTGAAGATGTTAGGATATCATTTCTTGGCTCCAAAGAAAATTTATCAATGTTGCAACATTGCAAATATCCTAGGATACAGAAAATGTCCAAGTAATATTCAATTATTGGAAACGGTAGCAACAAAAAAATCAATTTTCAATGTTGTTTGTTCTGTGAAATTTGAACGATTAAAGTCAAAAAGTCAAAGATTAAAAAAATTAATTGAAATCATTAGATACCTTTCGGTCGTATCGTATTGGAATAATAAAATTATGTAAACTTTACAGTTTTTTATTTTATGCGGGTGACAATATCTTTCCTAGATACAAAAAATACCTGAGTGAAATAGTTTTTTAGTAAAAGAAAATTGTGCAATATTGCCGCTTTGTGCTGTTAGACAAACTGTTTGAATTTTAAAAAGAATATATTTAGACTATTTTTGGAATGATGGTCACAATGTTTCAATAAAAAAGGACGCGCCTGTTTCAATCGTGGGCGCCTTTTTTTCATCATCCTGTATATATTATAGAACATTGATATAAACTACACTAGCCCACCGTCTAAAATTATTTTCAACTATACAGGATGTCTCAAAAATAAGTTACAATAGAAACTTGTTTTTTTTTAAATGAAACACTAAATGTTTCTTAGCGTTTTTGGATGTAGATTTTTATGACAATGTTTTTAAGCTAAACTTTTATTGGTCGATTTTTCTTAGTTTTAAAAATAAGGCGGTTTTTTGACGAACATATGCACTTTTTTTTATTTTTTTATTACACAAAAACTAAGACATCTAGAGATATTTCTTTTACTACCGCAAAGAAGAGGTACAAGCTATAAGGTTGTAACATTTTTTTAGTGTGTTGCATTTGCAAAGATAAAAAAATAAAGGCGTTTGTTAAAATTCAATAACTAAAAAAAATTAAATGGAACACCCTATTTATTGTTTTTGCATTTAAAAGATTATTAATTTGTCTTTCTAAAATTCTTTACTTTTAGGTGTTTATAATCAATAACTAACAAGATATTTAACGTTAAACATTAAAAAAAATAATTACTATTGTTTCAATAGTCAAAAAGTGCACAGTTGCACAAAAGATGGACGAAATATCACTTATTAATCACATTTGTGTTAAACTGAATTCATTACTCTTTATTTTTACAATAAAATAATTTTAATTTCAGTATTTATAACGACTTTTACAATCTCTGGATAAATAAATAACTTAAAAAATTTAACTTGTTACTACAATTAATATTGAATGTTAAATATRTTTTDATTTATRAATTCTAGACATTAAAAATTTATTTTTTTAAATGGACAATATATCAATCTAAATATTAGATGCGAAAATAAAAAATAGAGTGTTCCATTTATTTTTTTTAAGTTATCTAACTTTTAACAAACTTCTTAATTTATTAATCTTTACAAATGCAAAACACTCAAAAATTGCTTCAGCTTTAAGTTCTGTACTTTCTTCTTTGCGGTAGTAATATTTCTAGATGTCTTAGTTTTTGTGTAATAAATTTTTGAAAAGTGCATGTTTTCCTTAAAAAAAAACGTCGTATTTCTAAAACTCAGCGAAATCGACTAATAAAATTTTATTGTAAAAACATTGTTTTTTAAATTTTAAAGGTCACTAATGGACTTTTTCAACTCGGTGGGACATTGTATAATTAGTGAGAGTAATGGTCACAGTTTAATATTAAAAGAAAGCAAACACCTGAATTTTCAGATTTTGAAATTTATTAATATTTGAAAACTCAGTGAGAGACATCGATTGATTATTTAAAACTTATAATTATGTTTAGTCAGGATTGAAAATAGCTTTTATTAAATTTGTTGAACTAAAATCTCTGACAATTGAAATTTTTAGGTTTTCTACAATAGTTAATAATGTAATAGTTTTCTGATTTAATTGTATTTTTCTTTAAGAACTTATCTACAGTAAAAAATAACGTATTTATAAAATCACAAGTGGAGCAAACTGATAAGTCAAGTGCAAACTATCACAACATTATGTTGTAAACAGATTAGATGACAATTACTTCTTGTGCATAATAATTTAATGGAGAATTTAGCTAAGTTTGTGTATAATCTCGTGGAAGTTAATGTTGATCCGGTAACCGGATTGTTTCTAGGAAATTTAGCGTCCATACTAAACTATAACAATACGATCACTTCAGACCTTGATAACATTTTCCGCATAATTACAGTATTAGTCTTTAATAAGATCCTAATTGTTGACTATAAAGTAATAAATAAAACTGCAATGTCAGTAAACAACAATTTTCAAGGAGTTTTCATTGTTTCCTAATTTGGTCAAAATGTGTTGTACAACCTTTTCATTAATAATAAATTACAAATATGATCAATTTATTAAAATGGTTTATAAGTACAAATCACGTCAACATGAATAAATTGCATTTTAATGCATCAAACTTTTGTTTTAAGAACCAATGTCTATTTCCATATTGAAGCACTTCAATCAAAATATAGAAAGATCATAAAAAGCTCTAACATTGTTATCATGACCCGATACGGAACTTATCAAATAAAACTTTCTTAAACCGGTTGTTGAAGTTACAAAGTTTTTCAAAAAATAACTTTTGCAGAAAACATCTTGTTGGAATATTGACGTGCTTTAAGCAAGAAACTGGCCATCGAAAGACAGCCAAATATTTTGTCTGTTTTCAAAAAATTCAAATAAAAACTCAATTAAATACAAACAAGGCCCAGCTATATTATACATTATAATAATTTATAATAATATTTATTTTAATAATTGCAAAATCTTAATAATAATTTTTCGATTTTTTACATTGCAATATTTTTGTTTTTCTTTGTCGGATTTCGGCGAATTTTTGTTCGGCTTAAAGAACGAACTTTGCAGAACATTGTAATTTAATTCAGTAACATTTCTAGTTTGTCTTGAAAAAGACGTTGTTTTTGTAATGTTACTAAATATTCATTCAGAAAGTGGGCTACATAAAAAGGTAGTTAAACCGAAAATTAGTGCTTATGTCACCAAAAAAACACAATTACGTCTTTGAACACAAAAAATCTGAAAAACTTGGAACTTCAAAGGATTACAACAAGTAAGACGGTTAATTATTGGAAGCTTCCATGTGCCTATTTTGCCGTTTTTTGAGGGTTTATATCTTTCATGTCTTAAGAATTAAAATTATGGAAAATGTGGTACATAATTCAGAAAAAAAAATGGGCAATAATCTGCAATTAGTAAAAATTTAAGTTTGTCTCTGTCGCACACCATGCCGCAGTATAAAAATAAATAAACAAAACAGTGCCTTCGTCTTTTGAGTATCACATTTAGAAACAAAATTAGAAATATCATTGAATTAAATTACAATAATCTACAAAGTGTTTTCTTTAAGCTAAACAAAAATTCGTCGAAATCCGACAAAGAATAACAAAAATATTGCATTATGAAAAATCGCAAAATTTTAGTTGTCCGATTAATTTTGACGACCAGTGTACTTGGTACAAAGTTAAAAGCGCAAATTTTTGTACCAATTGAATAGTAGCTTTTTAAAAGACTACTTCAAATAACCATAAAAAATACAGTAGTGTTCGTTATTCTATACTACTTCAAGAGCACAAACACCACATAGTTGTGGGTGGGCTAATTCTTATTCAGTCCCAGATATGTAAGAATCCTGAATTTCTGTCATGGTTCACAGATCGATTATAACAATAATAGTAGCATTAGGTATACACAAGAACTACAAGAATTGGTGTCACACACGTGCATTCTGATTCCAAGTCGTATCATCACCATGAATAGCTGGCGGTATATTTTTGAAGAAGACACATCTGACAACTGTTGTTCAAATATTACAAAACGTTTGCCAGATGATAGTGTCTAGTATGAGTTGTTTTAATTTTTTTAACAGATTTTAAAAATTCAAACTTAAATACCAGTACTATTTGCATGTTGTTGAAACGTTAAACTATGAAAAAAAAAAACACTAGGCCACATTTTTTCAATTTTTTTTCTAACATTGATAAAATACCTGTATTTTATTTTGTCCAGAAAATCGAAAAATGATCACTAAAATTCTCCATCAAGTACAGTTTTTTTGTTATTTTTGTTTCTATATTTTAGAGTGGTCAAAGTAATCACTAAGGCTCGGATTATATGCAAAATGCAAATAGAGAGGTATATCAACAAAATTGTAAGTTTTCTATGCATATCTAACGTTTTTTTGATTAAAATAAGCCAATTAAAAAATGCATATTTTGCATATTTTGGCACGATGGTGCATATTTTATAAAATATTGCATATTTGTGCACATTTTTTTCAAATCACAAATTTCCATTAAAAATTTCAGTTCAAGTTAAAAATTGGACAGTTTAAGAAAAATGATTCGATTACAAAATATGTTAAATAGAAAACAACCGATAATTCTAAGTCCGACTCAAAAAATTATATCCTGCTGAGTGTTTTCTTTTTAAATTCGTTTTATACAAGGTGAATAAAAAGTATGGAACCAAGCGGGTTTTTTTTAATCATTTGTCTCCAGAAAATCACAATTAACATAAATTAAAGTAGAATAAAAAATGCGGTTGTATTCTGTAAATGACATTTTGTTTTGTTTTTGAGTTATGCGATTTTGTTTGTGAAAATTGCAACTTATGTCAAGGGAAACTTTTATTCCATCGCTATGTTTCCTTTTTAAATTCGTTTTATACAGGATGAATGAACGAAATTTTGTTTGGTTTTTGAGTTATGTGATGTTTTTGTCAAAATTGCATTTTAAGTATGTAAAAAAAGTAAAAAATAAATTTTATATTTAATATAAAGTAGATAGTTGTAATTCTTAGATCATAATCTTCATGAGAAAAATGTTTTTTTAATAGGTTTCCATTTTAAAAAATTAAAATAAAAAATAAATTGTAGAACTCTAAAACAAAAGAAAATTTTGATAAATTTTGTTCTTGATAAAACATCACATTTTTATAGTACGTAATTATTCATCAATTTTTTTTTTCAAAAAATTTATCCAAACTTTGATTTTTTGTTTGCATATCGATGCATATTTGGCACATATTGGAGCATACGTGTATTTCTTAATATCTGGTGTCTATTTTTGTGAGAAAACGTGCATTTATATGCACATATTTTACGGATTTTTCGTGCATATAATCGGAGCCTTAGTAATCACTATATTACGATATAGAGTGAACTAAAAAATGTATTAATCCATTTCTGATTTTAAACTGGACAAAATGGGACACTAGGTGATAAATTGCACACAAATTTAACGAAAAAATATTTTCAAGAATTTTGTAGTCTTCCTTTTGCATCATTGTCGAATCCCATATATTCTTTGATACCTTTTTCCATAGCATTGATATCTTGGTGTTTATCACTTACAGTCTTTAAGTTTTGTGGAAAAAAATCGAATCGGAAAATGCACTTTTAGAGATATACAGAGTGTTCGTTTTTCGTGTTCTACCATGGGGATCTCAGTTATTATAAGAGATACGCGGTTGGTTAAATTAGAGCAAAGTTGCGCATTTTTTTGCTAAACAATCATCTGAAAGAAAATTTGATATGTCATTTCTAATTTTTGAATTATTGGAAAAAACGGAAATTTGTAATATTTTTTCAAACGAAAACTAAAAGGCCTAGACGTTTTTAACTAGAAGGCACTTTTTTAATCTAAATCTGTCATCGTATTTTCCAAGGCGCTCTTGATATAAGAGTTACAACACTCAACTTTGGATTTTCTAATGAACGCCATATTTGATTTCTGAATTTTTGAAATGTCTTTTTGTTTCAAACAATTAAAAACTTTATTATGGATCACTTTCCAGATTTGGGAAACTACGAAAATTCCTTCTCGGATTTTGCATCACTTATTTCAGGACAATTTTGTCTTAGATCCTACATAAAGGATTAATTTTCTTACTTGCTTAAACGGAAAATAAATTGATTTGCGATTACAAATTAGTAGTAAAAGATGAAATTTAAATTTATTTCCTATAATAAGTTACCATAAGTGAAATTAGTAATTCCACATACTTGCAAAGAATTCTATGTCAATTACCTGTAATTAAATACTAAATATTGCTACAAATTCTGAAAATGTCTTAGGAAATTTGAGGAGTTTATGAGATTTTGTAAGTTTTATAACGTTTTGTTTCTATTTGTTGTTCCAGATTAACAACGTTTGTAGCAGTTTACGTCTATTCATTATTATCAACAGTATTCGGCGAGGATTCATTTGCTCTGCCTCCATCTTTTGCACTTGGGAGTAATTTAGAAGGTGAGTTACAAGTTATGTTATAATTGCATAAAACTTATGATGGCAAAGTATTTTTTTTTAATAATGAAATGCGAGTGGTGAATGCATGATATTACAATGTCATCAAAAGCATATAATATTAGTAGGGACGGTCGTTGAATATTATTATAGATAAAAGTGGGTAGTTTCTACATTTCATTGCAAATGTGGATGACAGACTCGTACGAAACCATTTTCCATAATTTTAGTTTACTAATATAGTCACGTTATGATAAATGAAGTCAAATGTCATATGAATTATACATTTTCGCCAAAATAGTAAAACAGCGGTTACACCCTTCTTGATATGTCGTATGAAATAACTCTTGTGCATTAAATTAGGTGTGGTTTCACTTTGACCATTTATCGTCGTCATTGGTGCATATTACCTTTGCATAATAGAAGACAGGTAATCGCTTTGAAATTGTCGCTCACTTACCAAGATCATTATCTGTTTATTTCAATTATTGCTTTACTGAAAACTTTTCAATGTACTATTAACACGTTTTTTATTTTTATATAATTGGGAGCTATTATTTTCATTAGTATTCTTTTAGTGGCATTTCTTTTTTTACTAGGTTATTAAAAGACCTTTTTTAAAATGTGCCAGAAATTGAAAGGAAGTATTTTTGTTTTTGAAATATCGAAAATTAAAAATTTTTCAAAAAAATCATAAAAATCAAAAGATGAAAAAAGTACAATTTTTAACATTACGACAAGGAGCAATTTTATTATGTAGTAAATTATTTATAAAAAATGCTGGGTGTTTTAAAGATATTATTTGATTTAATAACATTATTAAGCAGGGTGCCCTTGGGCTACTAAAAATAATGCGCCCCTCATAAGAAAAGCCAGAAAAGGGAAAGCTTTTGCAAAAATTAAAGAGCCTATATACACATACAGGGTGTCCCAGCGAATTGGTAAGGTTCATTATGGACCTTTAGTTATTACATTTTAAAAAATTGATAGATACTAATCTAGTGTCTCGCCTGAAATTAATTTTAACTATACAGCGTATCTCAGAAATAAGTTACAACGCAAACTTTTTTTTAAATAAAACATGTTTTTGGGATTTTTGGATGAATCTTTTTATTACAGCTTGTTTTTAAAAAGCTTACCTTTTATTAATCGATTTTGAAATAAGTTATTTTTTTGAGAAAACCATACTCTTTTAAAAATTTATAACACAAAAACTATAAAACAGCTAGAAACTTTTTTTTAAACAATTTTTACTATTACAAAGAACAAAGTAAAAACTTTAACGGTCTGACAATTTTTTATTGGATTTGTAAAAATGAGTAATAAAAATGACTAATGTAGAATTTTCTCAAAACCTTAGTTTAAATGGAACACCCTAATGTTTTATGTTTTTGCATCTAATAGATTATTGTTAAATCTTAGATGCAGAATTAATAAGTAGGATGTTCCATTAAATTTTTTTAATGTATTGAACAAATTTTATTTTTTTTTTATTTTTACAAATGATTTAAAGTTTGTACTTTTTTCCTTGCAGTAACAAAAAAAAATTCTAGGTATCTTAATTTTTATGGAATAAATTTTTCGAATTAGAGTATGAGTTATCGACTTCAGTGCAAGCAAAATTGTCGCAAAATGGGCTGTAGCCCATTTAGCATTGTGGTTAGGGTGGTCCTATTATTATGGAAATTCATGTAAAATAGAGTCTGAAAAAGTACCATTTCTCATATTGTCACAAACCCAAGATTCTTAATTTTTCCAACAAAATATGAAAAAGCGTTCTCTTTTAACATATCTAAAAGTTGAGAAGACCTTTTTAGTGTGCGAAATATTTAATTTTTGAGGAAATACAAATAAAACAAAGTCTCAAAGTAGGGTCTGTCAAAGATTTAACAGTCAAAAACGAATAAAATACAACAGTCTTAAAACAACATTCAATTTTTTAGACACGACGTAGTTTTTGTATTACGATATTATAAATAGTCTAAAAAGTGCTATTCTCATAATTTTGTCTGTAAATTTTGAGAAATCCTCCTTTTTTAACTAACTTATCAAAAAATCTAAGGAACGTATTTTCTAATTTTCGAAATATCGTTATTATACTAAACGCATTCTTTGTTCTATACTATTCCAACAAATTAAAGGGACAAAAAAATGTCCTAAACTATTTGATGATTTTTAAAAGGCTGTAACTCATCGAAAAATGGTCGTATCTAAATTAACAAAAAAACATTTTAAAGCTTTAAGTTTCCAGTTTTGAGAACTTTTGGCAAATACTTTTTCTGTGCTTCAAAATGATTTTCTTAAAATCTAGATACGACCATTTTTCGATGAGTTACAGTTCTTCAATATTTTGAAATTTTGAAAAATTTTTTGTTCCTTTAATTTTTTGGAGTAGTTTATAAAAGTACTCGTATAGCAATAATTTGTTTTCCAATTTTAACAAATAATAATCTATTTTTCCAATTTATGTTTATGGGACTGTAAACATTATCATAGCTTCTTTTATTTATGTTCTAATCGTTTGGTATGGCTTTTATTTTAATTAGGTTAGTGAAGAGGTGCACACAAGGAAGGAAAAATCGATAAGGCAAGTATACAAATGCAAGTCTTTGTGTACAAGTGCATAGTAATTAATTTAACGTTGCCACCCACTTTGCCAGATCCTTTGCATTACAATAAAATCGGGAAATGTGCTCTGCTATTATAAGCATCTATTTACTTTATGTAGGAGTCAACGTTTGTCAGAATAACATAGTATCAAAGCTTCAGTTTGTTGCACTTGCAAATTTACAGAGTCTCTAATCGCTTTAATAAATTACCTTCAAGTTGTGAAGCAAATTAGTTGACTACGAAAAAAGAGATAAAGTAGTGAAGTGTGTCTTAATTACCTTTATTTATCGTAAAGTACAAAATATTTGTTTCTAAGTCGTAGTGTTGCAATAGTAAATTGTTATGTCTGAAGTCACGAAATTGAGTTATCAGACTTTGTTACTGTATTTTAGGGAATTGCGTTCTCTTTTACGATTTTAATTTTCTTTGAAACTCTACCCTTTCAACCAGAGTTAAATTATTCCGTTTGTAACGCGTGCTAAGATTTTAGAGCTTGATTTATACAGGGTGTCCCAACGAGTTTAAACAAATATATAGGACATTGATAGATACCAATTTAGTCCAACTATACAGCGTGTCTCAAAAATAAGTTACAATACAAACTTGTGTTTTTTAAATGAAACACCATATGTTTCTTGGCGTTTTTGGGTGTAGATTTTTATGAAAATGTTTTTAAGCAAAACTTTTATTGGTCAATAAGACGGTTTTTTTTGACGAAAACATGCACTTTTTAAAATTTATTACACAAAAACTAAGACATCTAGAAATATTTTTTACTACCGCAAAGAAGAAGGTAGAAGCTATAAGGTTGTAACATTTTTTTTAGTGTGTTGCATTTGCAAAGATAAAAAAATGAAAGCGTTTGTTAAAAGTTCAATAACTTAAAAAAATTTAAATATATTGTTTTTGCATTTAAAAGATTTTTAAATTGTCTTTCTAAAATTATATTGTAGACACGAAAAGTTACCTTACTGTTGTGATATGTCATTTTAGTTGTCAAATGTGCTTAATTTTATCACTAATGCTAAAATAGGCTAAAAATAACACTATTTTCAAGACACTAGTATGATTTTGAGAAAATTATTGAAATCACAGATTTAAAACTCGAATTTGATGCCTATGTTTTTCACAACCAAATTGGCAAAAATCTTGTATGAAACACGATGCAAAATGTCTGTTTATTGCACACGATTAGTGAAAAACAGGCTCATTTTGCAACTTGTTTTTCACATTTCTGTTCTTTCTCTAACAGTAGCGAAAAAAACATTTCTTTCTTATTTTTGACGTAAATTTAAAAAGTAGACTACATTTTCAGATAATAGTTTGTGATTTTAAATTATGAAAAATGTATAAGAAAATAGTGAGACATTGAAGAAGATTTAATAACAATTTGAAACTTTTTAAATTAGTAACAATAGGTCTAAATCGGAGAAATGTCAAGTTCAGTACAAAAATTCTCTAATTTCAATTACATTTAATTTAGAAGAAGTATAATTACGTTTTATTTTAATTTTTGTCTTTCTGACATTAAATTGTACTTACAAGTCTTACAACTATTTAAACAAAAATCACAAATTAAGTAAAACTCGAGAAAAATGCTCGTTTCTAAAAACCACTTGTATAACATTTCGCATTTCCCGGTGATATAATTAACTATTTTACAGGGTGTCCCAGTGAGTTGAAAAATTATTAGTGATCTTTAAATGGTAAAATTAAAAAAATATATATAGGACATTGATAGACAGATACTAATCTAGTCAACTATACAGCGTGTCTCAAAAATGAGTTACAATACCAACTTGTGTTTTTTTAATTGAAACACTATATATTTCTTAGCGTTTTTAGATGTAGATTTTTATAACAATGTTCTTAAGCTGAACTTTTATTGATCGATTTTGCTTCGTTTTAAAAAAAGACGGTTTTTTGACAAAACCTTGCACTTTTTAAAAATTTATTATACAGAAACAAAGACATCTAGAAATATTTTTTTACCACCGCAAAGAAGAAGGTACAAGCTATAAGGTGTAACATTTTTTAGTGTGTTGCATTTGCAAAGATAAAAAAATGAAGGCGTTTGTTAAAGGTTCAATAACTTAAAAAAATTAAATGGAACACCCTATTTATCGTTTTTGCATTTAAAAGATATTAAATTGTTTTTCTAAAATTATTTACTTTTAGGTGTTTATAATCAATAACTAAAAAGATATTTAACGTTAAACATTAAAAAAAATAATTATTATTGTTTCAGTAGCCAAAAAGTGATGCACAGTTGCACAAGAGATGGAAGAAATATCACTTAATAATCACATTTGTGTTAAACTGAATCCATTATTTTTTATTTTTACAATAAAATAATTCGAATTTCAGTATTTATAACGACTTTTACAATCTCTGGATAAATAAATAACTTAAAAAAATTAAATTGTTGCTACAATTAATATTGAATGTTAAATATCTTTTCATTTATCAATTCTAGTCATTAAAAGTTTATTTTTTTAGATAGACAAGATATCAATCTATTAGATGCAAAAATAAAAAATAGGTTGTTCCATTTGTTTTTTTAAGTTATTTAACTTTTAACAAACTTCTTAATTTATTCATATTTACAAATACAAAACACTAAAAAATTGCTACAACTGTAAATTTGTTCTTGCTGTCTTAGTTTTTGTGTAATACATTTTTAAAAAGTGCATGTTTTCGTCAAAAAACGCCTTATTTCTAAAACTAAGCAAAATCGACTAATAAAAGTTTAACGTAAAAACATTGTTTTAAAAGGCTACATCCAAAAAATCAAAGAAATATATGGTGTCTCATTAAAAAAAAAACACAAGTTTGTAATTCACTGGGACACCCTGTATAAGGAGCAACTATGCAATGTTTTAATTTAGTGCCGTGAAAATCCAGATAATTGAAATAAATTAAAAGATAAATTGCTATGAGCAATGGGGTGCAGACATAGGGTGTAAGAGCCTAAGCTAAGCAGCATATTTAAGAAGTAATTCAGAACCGTCGAGTCTAAAAGATAAGTAGGGGTATGAATACCGCGGTAAGATTACAGCATCGTCGTCAAGGGAGCAGTTGCAGTCGTCTTGAATAGTATTACCACCGTTCCACGTTGCTCTCTCCTGCCAAAGATAAACACAAATTATGCGCTGAGGATAGATCTTTCAGGTTGCTCCGCTTAAACGACGAGCAAAAAGTGTGATCGTCTCGTGAAAAAATGGAAATTTAACGGGCTATTTGGCAAATTGGGGCCCGTTTAGGGGCAATAGCGAATAATTGAAATTAAGGAAAATTTCGAGAAGCGTTTTGATCAGCAGGATTTAAATTTATTGATTTGTTTACTGATGCAGCAGGAGCATATCAAACACAAATGTTGTTTTTCGTGTAATTATAATTATTGTGTGAAGGAAACAAACAGTGTTACTGACACTTTTGTACATTGAATGCGAGTTTTAATCTGTATTAAATTAAGAATTAAATTAAAACGTGTTGGAATTTAACTTGGGAATGGATACAGTTTTGATATTTTTATACCAGGTGAGAAACCAAACGTTTTTTGCTTAAACTATTTTTTTTTGGAAAAACTAATTGATGAATGATAAGGGAAAGTACTATAAAAATGTGATGTTTTATCAAGAAAAATTTTTTTTGAATTTTTTGTTTTGAATTTCAAATTCTACAAAAAATATGTTTTTTTTAATAACAACCCACTATAAAACCATTTTTCTCATGAAGGTTATGATCTAAGGATTACAATTATTTACCACACCACATGTAATTCAGATTAGTTAATTTACTTTCAGAAAGAGTAAATTGTAATTTAGATTAGTCAGTTGTCTTTCAGAAAGTGTTAATTGTAATTCAGAAGAGTAAAATGAGTTTCAGAAATCATGAGAAGTAATTCAGATTAGTTAATTTAATTTCAGAAAGCATAAATTGGAATTCAGATTAGTCAATTGTATTTCAGAAAGTAATAATTGTAATTCAGAAACCATTACATGTAATTCAGAACAGTAAAGAAATTCAATTTCATGTTACATGTAATCCAGAAAATATCAACTGTAATTCAGATGAGTAACTTACTGTTATCTCAAAATGAAGTTTATACATAAACATGAGTTATTTTATTTCCAGAATTAAAAAATTACAGAAACTTGCGATTTTGCAAAATAAATAAGATATTTTATTTTCAAAGGAATGTTGGTAATGTAATTTTTAAATGAAAATAACGAATTCTGAATTACAATTGACGAATTCTCAATTACAAATGACAAACTTTAAATTATAATTAACACTTTCTGAAATACAATTGACTAATCTGAATTTTAATTAACGCTTTCTTATGTTAAATTAATTAATCTGAATTACATCTGATGGTTTCTGAAATTACATAATTCTGAATTACAATTAATACTTTCTGAAATACAATTGACTAATCTAAATTACAATTGAAGTTTTCCGAAATATATCTTACGCTTTCTGAATGACACTTGAAAAAGGTGTAGTCAGTTGTAATTCAGAAAATATCAATTGTAATTCAGATGAGTAACATACTGTTTTCTCAAAATAAAATTTATACATAAACACGAATTATTTTATTTTCAAAATTAAAGAATTACATAAACTTGGTATTTCATAAAATAAATAAGATATTTTATTTTCAAAGGGATTTTTAAATAAAAATAACAAATTCTGAATTACAATTGTCGAATTCTCAATTACAAATGATAAACTCTAAATTACAATTAACACTTTCTGAAAGACAATTGATTAATCTGAATTACAATTTACGCTTTCTGAAATTAAATTAATTAATCTGAATTACATCTGATTGTTTCTGAAATTCATTTTACTGTTTTGAATTACAATTAATACTTTCTGAAATACAATTGACTAATCTGAATTACAATTAACGTAATATATCTTACGCTTTCTGAATTACACTTGAAAAAGGTGTAGTATTTAATTTTTTTTTTAATTTATCATCACATATTCAAAACTAAATTTTTACATAAATTGCAAAACAAAATTTTGTTCTCAAAGTACGATCACATTTTTATATTACTTTTTCTGGAGGCAAATTATTTAAAAAAAACGCTTTATATTCAGTCTCTATTACTTAAAATAAAATGTGGTGGAGCCCAATTTATACTTACGATTTGTTTAGCCTAAAGACCATAACAAAATAAAATTTTAATTTTATTTATAGCAAAAAATAATTTTAATTATTAACAGCTCTTAGATTTAGATTGTTACTTAAAAAAATGAAATTTTATTTAAAATTAAGAAATAGAACTGTATTTTTTGGTAAATTACACTGAAAAACTGACCTTTATTCTTCATTTCAGAAACGTTTTCAGAGCACCTTTAATAACATTTTGCATAATTTAGGATGTAAGTTGAAATGTAATTCTAATAAATTTCTTCTAAAAGTTGGTTTGGTCATAAGTTGATAAAATATTTATAAAATAGCATAGCTGAAAACTGCGGTCAGTTCTACTTATTACTGTAGTTCTAAATTTATTCTATAAATGTAATAAAACTAATTTTAAAATAGAAGCAAGACATATTTATTATTTACTTTCTGCTCTTTATTTTTTGTCTATTTTTTATTTCAAAATTTCAGTAACTTTGGATGAATTAGAGTATTTATTGTAAAAAATACATAAATGGAATCTTTTGTTTATTATTTCTTTATTTAGGGATTCTCTTGCAAAATCATTGTGAAAGTGCGAATAGATTTATTATATTTGGAAGACAGATATAAAAGAGCTATTCATTGATAATGATAACATTAAAAAAACTATTGATGAATTTTAATTAAATGCTGAAGATTGACGGATTAATTTCCTGTTTTTTAATAAAGTTTTTTAATAAAATATTAACATAAGAACTGCTTTAGTTTTATTAACATCGGAGATGAACCACACATGGAGTTCTAGATTTGTAAGCTTTCCTCGATATATCAGAGTCAGCTTTTAATAAATTCATGCAACAACACATGTCGGGAGCAAAACTCGGCAAACCCTCAGATTTGTAACAACCACGTGGCTTCTGTCACACTATTTGACTCGTGAGCATGCATAGTAATTGTTATTTTCATTAAACATATTCAGTTTTCGTGTTGTATCGTCTAGACAGACTTCAGACACTCATTTATTTATTACTAACACAAATAGTGAAACTATTTTCTGCTGTCAACTTCAATAAATGTCCGGTGAGGTCGTAGGTAGGAAACTAAGTCTTTACAAGCTTCATGGCGAGCTTTAAATCTTGAATATAGTGTCAAATGTCAATTATTAAATATGTACACTCTTTTATTTTCTACAGTAAATTAAATTTGACATCGACTGTTGTTATAGTAGGTAGAATGATTTATTAATGTAGTATACAGGCTGTCCCAACTAAAATGTAAACTCTAAAATCTCCAATTTTATTCAAGTTTGGAGAGAAGTCTAAAACAGGTTTTTAGCCGATTTTTTAAGAGGGGGATCAAATTTTAGCAAAACTAAAAAGTTATTTCTAACTTCTAACACAAAAAATTATAAATAGCAAGAAAAGTCGAGTGATTCATGATTTTGAAGTTGCTTTTATTGTCTATGAAACCTTGTTTTTTATTCAATTTTAAACGATTTTTTTGAGGTGACAATTCAATTTAAGCAGGGGCGGACTGGCAAATTTTTGTATGGAGTGCTAAAAGTTGAAATGAGGGCCCAATATACAATACAATAAAAATATGTATAAAAACTACTTGTCACTTAATGTAGTATTTTTTTGAAGGAGTTTGTTTCCTCTATTGAGATTGTGACGTCAGTTGAAATCGTGATGGTTTAATAACCGAAAAAAAAAATCTAAAAAAGTTTTTAGATGAACGTGTTCAGAGGCTGTAATTTGTAATTTTAATTTTTGTTTTTCTTTTCGTTTCTGTGCACCAAATTTATACTTATATTTAGATTATTCCATTATTTATGCCCACCAATAATAATAAAAAAAATAAAAAATTAAAATTAAATTCATTTAAGTAAAAAGGATATTTTATATCGGTTGATTAAAAAATGTGTGGCATAATTTTAATTACGAACACCCCTCTACAATTGAGAATAGATAGTACAACTTACCAAAAGTCGTTATGAAAAAATGATTTTCTGGAAATATTTTTGTTACCGTTTATCCGATTATTATTAAATTTTGCTTGGACAAAAAGACACTCTTTGATTTGGTGTAAACGGAAGTCTTGTTAGAAGCTATACATTTCCGGTAGCAATGGGTCCTTCCAGTGTTGGGATCATAACTTTTTTCGGCTTATTAATTTCTGTTTTTGATACAGCCCAACATTTTTTTTTAAATAAAGYTAGTTTCATATCGCCAAAATGTACCGTTCTCGAGTTATTTGAGTTTAAACTAAATTCTACACCGCGCTACAAAATCAGAATTTATAAATTTTGAGCGCACCTTGGAAAGAATCCACTACGAATGACATCGCTGTCAATGCTGTCATATTTAAAGTAAATTTCATTAAATCCAAAGGAACATTTGTTTATTTCTTGATGATTAGAAAAGCTGTAATTTTTCTATTGCTTGATGAGTTGGATTAATAAATACTGTGCTATCTGTGCTCATTTGTAGAGGAGTATTCGTGATTAAAATTATGACACAAATTTTTGAACCACTTGTACATATAAGTCCGCGTAGAATATTTCCTATATGCGTGTAAGACCTTATAAACAAAATTGAGCTAAAATAATTGAAATTATAAAAATTACAGTTTTATTTGTTATGATAGCATTTTTTTAATTCCTTCAAACTAAACACACTTAGCTTCTGCAAAAATCGCGATTCAGCACTTCATGGATTAGCTCTAAGCATTGTGGAAAGTTTATTTACAAATTTAAAATAATTGATATTATTTCAATGAGCTCTTGACATAATAAGCCTACCATAATTGGGGGCCCGTAAGACTCGAGGGCCCGGGATACTGTGGCACCCCGGCACCCCTGGCCAGTCCGCCCCTGAATTTAAGACATATACTGTTCAAAATATCCTTAAATTAATGATTGCCATCTCTAGCTATTAATTTTTTTTATTTTAGATTTAAAATTTTTCCAAACTTGGACTCAAATTTTAGTTGGGACACTCTGTATAGAACTTGTTTCAATCCTTGACTATTTATATCAATTTGAAACGATTTTCACACTCAATAATAAACAATAACATGAGATTTTGTTACAAGTTTCCAACTACAACTTATATTTAGACTTGTATTTTGGAGGTTAAATATCGTGACCGCATAAATAAATTAGGGGGTAAATGTGGGAAATTCGTCAAATTTATCGTCAGCACAACAAACAAAAAACCTAAATTACTTCCTTTCAGGTAAGAGGATCACTGAATATGGTCAGCTCGAGAACATTTGCCAGAGATCGTATTCTCACAGTGTGGGCTCATTTATTAGATTTCCTATTTTCTCTTATGTGTTTCTTGTAGAAAGGTTATCAGCGAAATAAGACTTTGATAAAAGGAAATATTTTTGGGTAAATTCATTTCCTACTTATGTTGTATGGAATAAAATTTATGTTCGTGGGGTAAAAACTGTTTCTTTGAACAAAATATTTGAAAAAACTTTGGGAATGATAGTCCTTACCCAATAATAACGAATAATGGAAAAAATTCTAGTAAAATTTTTTTAGTAACTGAGATATTGCGTCAAAAAAACACTATTCAACTTTTAAATTTTAAATAATTTAGGATTATCATTATTTTCACCAAGCTTGGTATTCTGGTAGACCTCGACTTCCTTAATTTGATATTCGATGGTGACAATGAAAATAAGTTATTGTAAGTAATGAGTAAAATGCAAAATACTTTTTTTCTTTATGGAGATACTTAATCCGATGTATTTCCAAAAAAATTAAAACAAGATTTTTTACAAAAAAACAAAATTTTTAACTTGCACTTTAAAAAAAAATGTTCTATATCGGATTATGTTCGAAAAGAAAAAAGTTGTGTTTAACTTATTTTGCATTTTACTCTATTTTTTTCATTGTCACTTTTAAATTTTAAATAATACCAATATTATTATTATTTTGGCCATGCTTGGTACTACTAGTAGACTTCAACTTTCTTAATTTGACATTCGATGGTGACAATAAAAAAAAGTTATGATAAGTAATGAGTAAAATGCAAAAAACATTTTTTCTTTATGGAGATACCTGATCCGTTAAATTTTCAACAAAATTAAAATATTTGCAAAAAAACAAAATTTTTAACTTGAACATTTTTAAAAACTTTTTTTTTTCTATATCGGATTCTCTCCGAAAAGAAAAAAGTTTTGTTTAACTTATTTAGCATTTTACTCATTATTTTTTTCATTTTCACTCTTAAATTTTAAATAATACCAAGAGTCGACTTCCTTAGTTTGACATTCGATGGTGACAATGAAAAAAAGTTATGGTAAATAATGAGTAAAATGCACAAAAACTTTTTTTTCTTTATGGAGATATCTAATCCGATAAATTTCCAAAAAAGTTAAAACAGAATTTTTTGCAAAAAAACAAAATTTTTAACTTAAACTTTTCTAAAAAAATTCTCTTCTATATCGGATTATCTTCGAAAAGAAAAAAAGGTTTATTTAACTTATTTTGCATTTTACTCATAATTTTTTTCATTGACACTATGAAATGTCAAATTAAAGAAGTGAATATTTTATAGTTTAGTCAAAATAATGATAATCTTATTGGTATTATTTAAAATTTAAAGGTTGAATAGTGTTTTTATGATGCACTTACAAAATTTTTTTTTCACTATTCGTTATTATTGGGCAAAGTTTATGCAGATAAGTTAAGTCTCACCCTGTATACAGGACCTAAAATAGGCATAAAGCAAAAACAAGGCTTTTTTACAGTAACCACACTTTCTACATAAATAACTTGTTAACAAAAGGATGAAATGACGTATTTTCCGACCTCTAAAAGGCTAAGAATCAGCATATTACAACACTGACTGAATAAAAATTGACTGGAATGAAGTTAAGTAATAAAAGAGAAATACAGAAGGAAACAAATCATTTTGTAACGAGTTCTAGTGACAATACATCGTATTGTAGACGCGTAAGGGAAACAGCTTTTGAGATATCTTAATGAGCAACGTACGTGAATGAAATTCATCAAAGCAATCCCAACAATTAGAGCGCTTTAACAGTGTGAAAATCTGCTGGTAGAATAAAGTTTGTTTTTTAATGGAAATTACCAAGTCAAAATTTTGGTGAAACAAATTTTGTTTGTTTTTTGTTTTTGTCTCTAAAAATTTTGTTAAAAATTTTCATGTTGTGATGTTGTCGAAATTTTGACTTTTATGAATTTTGTGTGCTTGTTTGTTTTTGTAAGCCTTTATAATCGAATACCTGAAGACAGACATCACTACCTAATGTCCAAAGACAAAAATGAGCTACTTACTACAAAAATTTTAATAAAAAAAGTGTATACAGAAAAAAGTTATTTTGCAAAAAATACAAACAGGGTTTATAAAGATCGGCTATTATAAAAAAAAAAACATAAAACTGTTACCAAATGCACTGTGTCTCCAATCTCTAGACTCATTTGATATTTTCAATTCCATTTCGATTTAATTTTGATCAACAAAGTGATTTAAAAGTAGGTGATATTCATGATTTTGATTTAAAAATGTTCTAGATGCAATAAGTTTCGAAGAAAAATTTGTCTTACTAGATAAAATTCAAAATTTAGAAAAAAATTAAAAATTGAAAGTAGCTCAAATTGTTTTATTTTGGAAGAAAAACACTCTTTTGTGTTCAAATCGAGCAAAATTGCTGAGTTTTCTGGCCTAAAATTTAGCCAAAACGATTGGAAATTAATCAAATAGTCTTATTTTGGCCGGAAACGTCAAATAAACACACATTTCCTTGTTTTTGTTTAAGAAAACCCTGCAAGTTAATGTATTTTAACAAAATAAGTATGTACTTATTAGCTGTTTCCGGTCAAAATAATACGATTTAATCAAATTCTAAATGGTTTGGCTTGATTTTAAGCCAGAAAAAGTTGTAAATAAATGTATTTTATCAAATAAGTGTTAAAATTGCGGTTTCTAGACAAAATAAGACGATTTGATTAATTTCCAACGGTCTTAGATGCATTTTAAGCCAGAAAACCTCACAAATCAATGTATTTCAACAAAATACGTGTTTAAATAGCCGTTTTTGGCCTCTATAATAAAACTTACGCAACTTCTAATCGATTTGGCTCAATTTCAAACCAGAAATCGAACTAAATCAGTGTATTTCAATAAAATAGACGCTTAAATAACAGTATTCTGCAAAAATTAAGCAACATTGAAATGAGAATAGCTCAAATTGATTTATTTTGACAGAAAACTGTTATTTTATTATTGAAATACATTGATTTGTGAGTTTTTCTGGCTTAAAATGCATCCAAAATTGTTGGAAATTAGTCAAATCGTCTTATTTTGACCGAAAATGACGAATAAACACACATTTCGTTGTTGTTGATTAAGAAAACCCTGCAAATTAATGTGTTTTAACAAAAGTTGAAAAAGCTGTCCGAAAATAAATATGAAAAACTAAAGAAAATTCAGGAAAAAATTGCCAATTACAGTAAAGGTCAACATTGTATAGTGAAAATTGAGTCAGATGCAAAGGACTGTGTTAAAAAAAAGAGCAAATTTATAATTATTCCCTAAAAAACCCAAGATGGCCTGAGGTTACAGTACGTCGTTGTATTGCCTGGCGATACATTTCACAAAAAGGTTATGAATTTGCAAAAAGAAGTTTTTAAAAGCTCCATCCAAAATAGATAATAATAGAGAACTAATTAATAGAGAATAAAATTAATCCTTGTGTTTTTATTTGAAGTATTAAAGAAATAATAAAGAGTTATTGTTATTGTAATTTTAATGTCCTTGTAAATTTCTAAAGTTTAAAAATAACTATCCAACCCAAATGTATATCTTCATTTTTTTAATAAATACAATTATATTTGCTTATAAAATGTTATAATTTTTAATAAGAGCTAGAAACTTGTTTGGTATGTAAGTTACTTGTATGAAAGGGACGCAGCACAAAACAATTGGTAAAAATCGGTCTCACCGTTCGGCCGCAAAGACCAAAAATCATAATTATACTGTTGAAGATACAATACAATAAATAAATTCATGGGAATAAAAATTATTTAGAATCGTGAAATATACTTTATTAAACAATCAAAAACAATAAAACTAAAAAAACCCCAGACTCAAACACCAAATTATTGTTGTAAGGATGTTTTCCAAATAAGTAAGATAAGAAAAGTTGTGTGATGTTCACACGAAATTTTTTGACATTGCATAGACTTTTTATTACAGTGAATCAATAGACGACGATTAAAATCATTAATGAGTTTGTTAGGGGTGACTCTTTGGCATTTTCATAAAAAAAAAGACTTTATGTGTATTTTGTTATAATCGTCTAGAACAGGCACAATATTTTTCGGATTATATCTCGCTATAACATTAGGTCCGATTTCCAACTTTTTGTTTGTGTATCATCCGGTTATCTATATAAATTTAAACAACGGCTGGAGATGATAACTTATGGCCATCTAGACACGTTTGTTTATGTTAACAGATTATCCGTTGAGAGATGACCGCAGAATACATAATTCAGGCGGCTCATGTGCTTTAGTAACTGAATTAAAAGTTCGCCCACTGCATACCTAAGTACGTGCACCAAAGCAAATTCATTGTGCTTTCCTATCCTCACGATCCGGATCTTCTAATCAAAACTTTGTCACTAATAAACTAGAATCTAACACCATTTTTCTGATAACAGTTACTATAACTTACTGAAATGATAGTGATGTAATTTTCCGGGTGCTTATTTCGAGTGGCTTCAATAACACGCTTGGAAAACAAGGGTGCCAAATTTTAGCATTATCTGCTTAACAATAGGTAATTTATCTACTTTGCTCGTTTCCTTTTGATGAAAACCTCTCAACGACTGGATTTTTTTCGATGAAATGAACTTTTTTGGGTGTTTATGGACATGTTTTAAGACAATTTGTGTTCTCCATATGCAGTTTAGTAACTTGTATGTTAGTTAAATACTAAATAGGGACACACTTAAAGCATCCCAGAGCGGACACTGAGCAGGGAATAAAGCTACCTAACTTAAGAGAAACTTTGTAATCTTAAGTAAATTCATAAAGCGCGAATTTCCCTGGGGTCGGCTAACGATAACTTTCTTTAAATGGAATAAAAAATGGACTTACCGGGAAAGTAACTAATTTGTTATTCGATTTTTCAATTAGTTGCTTATTCCATAATGAAAATTTTCACATAAATGAGGAACCAACTTTTAAGATTTTATATTGCTTCAAAATTATGTAAACGCACTCGAACAAAAATTTAAATGAGTTATGGAACTTTATGGATGGAAAAACATTTTTGGGGGTAAAACCTTAGAATTTTGAAATTTGTTGAAATGTAAAAAAGTAAAAGCAAAATAAAAAACAAGTTGTTAAATTTGGTAGGAACAAATATTGTTACAAGTTGAATTAAAGCCAAAAATAACCAAAATATAGCAATGCAGACAACAAAGCTTTTGATTATACAGGATGTTCCGGAAAAAAACCCAAATTAGAAGTATTTGGAGTTCTAAATTTTGACTATAGCCATAATCGTTTAGATTTTGGTCAATGAAAATATTTTCACCGAAAATGGGTATCAACTTTGTTATTTTAAATAGAATTATGTTTTTTATTGCGTTTTTGGATTACTTAAATGTTTCTGAGAGAGTTTTTATCAGTTTCCTAAACCTAAATTTAACCGTTTTTGAAAAATATAGATTTTTTTGAATTTTTTTTAATTGGCATCTTCCTCTTCAAAAATCGATAAATCTACCATTTTTAATTAGTTTGAAATCGTATGGGGACATATGAAAACGAAAGGCTAGATCTTTTCTTTTGTGTATTTATAATTGGGAAAAATAATTAACGAGCCTCCAAAATTTAAGATTGCATTTGGGAAACTTCAAATATCGTTAACTCAATTTTTTTAAATAAAACACTCCAATTTTTTCTTCACTAAATCAAAGAAAATTCAATTTTGCATCGATCTGTATCAACATTCCCTATACCTAAATTCAATGATTTCTAAGTTATTTTGACTTTTTTTTTACAATGGAAGAAATTCATTACTATCCATGGTAGTTTTCGCATAGTTTGCTATGGAAATATTTCTCACTGAAAAAACGCCAAGGTTTTTTTCATAATTGTGTTATTCTTGTCGTAAATACAAATTAAATTTATTTAATCTAAATTTGAATAACTTTGATATTCTATTTTTTTCTTATTTCAATGACAACCTATGCTAAAGTAGTAATGAAATCCCACATTATCATTATCAGGTATAGGGAATGTTGAGACAGATCAAAGCAGAACTAAATTCTCCTCCATTTAGTGGAGAAAAAATTTTCGTTTAGAAAAATTGAGTTAAGGGTAAGTATTTGAAGTTTTCTAAATGTAACCTTACATTTTGGCGGTTTGTTAATGATTTTTCCAATTATGAGTATACCAAAAAAAAATCTAACCTTTCTCTCTCGTATAAGTACCCATATATGATTTCAACATAATAAAAAATGGTAGAGTTATCGATTTTTGAATAGGGTGATTCAAATCCAAAAATTTTTAAAAAGGTCTAAATATATCGAAAACGGTTAAATTTAGATGTAGGGAAGGTAACTAAAAACTCTCCCAAAATTACTTGAGTAATCCAAAAACGCAATTAACTTCCTGTGTAACAGGAAGTGCTGCCATCTTAAAAATATTTTCATTGACCTCACAAAAATTTAAAATTTTTATTTATTCTATAATTTATAGAACATAGAAAATTAATTAATAATTTTTTTTTCAAAAAATTTTCACGGTTGAGGCTTCAGCTTCACTGACCTCGTCCTTTTACTTTTTTACAGAGAAATAATGTTTAAATCCTATTCCTTCTGTATATTTTTCCATTTGTGATAATCAGGAAAAACTTTTAACAGTGAACGTTTAAATTTTTTAATCTTGAAAATTTTTTATTTTATTTTAAAGTGTAACAACAATGACTAGTGATGGCGCAAGGGTGCCGAAACATGTCCCAACTTGACTAAATAAAATTTATCGATTTGTGGAGTTGTCTTTAATATTACTTACTGTTTAAAACTATAAAACATCCACTTTGGGAAGAAAATGGATCGAGTTCTACAATTAATTAATAATATTTTCAAAAATGTACGAATTTATAAAAACACTTTTTGACATTTTTTATTATAAATTTTGTATAAAATCTAACGTCGTGTCAGACGGCTTTAACTTGACAATTTGAAAGAAAAAATTATTCCCGATATTTTTGTAATTTTAAGGTTTGCTATCCTGCATATTACCGCCCAAGAGAAGTAATATACAGGGTGCGTCAGAACTCCCTAGAGAAAATTTTCAAGTAAGATACCAGGAACATGAAAAAAATGTTTAAAAAATTCTATCTGTCAAAAAATTTTGACTTTTATTTTTTGACATTTGACATTTTTTTATATCTATTTAAGGATACTGATGATCTTATATATGTTTTTTTTACAATTATTTAGTAAAGGGACAAAAATTTTGCCAATAAAAGCCACAAATAACATTGAACAGAGTTACAATTTACAATACAGCTTCCTTGTTTCCTCTTTTAATAGCCTATAGCAAAAAAACTTGGAAAATTATTTTTCCAACAGAAATAAATAGAGTCAAAGTGCAAACTTTAAACCCTCATAACTTCGAAATTTTTATAGATAAAAATTTTTTAACATTTTTTCCATGTTCCTGGTATCTTACCTTATATAGCATTTTTCTCTGGGGCGCGAGTTCTGGCGCACCCTATATATTAATTAATATTACTAATCATGATAATGATGTGTTTCCCAAGCTTTAAAAGATTAGTAATCGGCATAAAATCCATATTAAAGCGTACTGTAATCTGAAATGAGTCGAATGATCGTAAAACTTTTCGGAACAATCATGTTCCGATAAATAGGGAGTTGGTGATAGCTTTAACAATACGTAAAGCTCTATTTACTCCCTTGACTCGGTCGATATCATTCACATATTATGAAAGTTCCGTACTCATTTTAGGAATGTGAGCCACAATTGCGTTACGGATTGTATAAAGGCTAAACTTTGCAAACCAATAATAGTTTTTGCATTTATTTGAGGTTTACTAATAAAATGAAAGACCTCTTTGTCCACTGAAATCCCATGTTAAAGGTCTTGTTGTTGGTATTGCGTCGACACATTATGTATATTTAATTAGACTTGGTGGTGAAAATGCCGGAGAGGGATACATTTATAGTTGGGCCAAATTAAGTTTTAATAATTTGTAAATGTAAATTAGCCCCTTACAAATGTAACATTTAGAAAGTTTAAACAAAAAGCATTTTTTTAGATTTGAGTGATCTGACATTTTTCAGTATTTTATATTTACGATAACACTAGCTGAACCTGACGTGTGTCTATAGGAAAGTGCTTTAAATAAGTTATAAAGTTGACTTTTGTCGAATGTTTCAATTCCACCGAATCTTGGAGCATTCTTCATTTCATTCCTAAAATGTAAATGTTTGGCTATAAATGACTTACCGATGTAAAAAAGTAGATGAGAAAAAATAAACAATTTTTAATGTACATTTGAGTACACAACAGTCTGACCCCCAGAGCTATCAATCGGCGAAGTGTAGAAAGTAAACAGAATAAAATAAACAGAGGAAAAGATTTCAGTAATTTAAATTCAATATTGATTCTAGGAAAAATTTGTTTTTTATTTGTAAACTTCGATTTATGCAAAAATTGAGCCAACAATTACGTTGTGTTTAAGTAGCTTATTTTTTAGTTTAAATATTATTGATTTTTAATTATTAACGAAAAATAACAATTAATAAAAACTGTGAAGGAAGGATACAACAAAACAGGATATGCCAGGGAAAACTGATATGATATATAATTAAATATAAAAATTTTGTTTTTTCTACGTTTTTGGGTCAGTTTTTTTGATAACAGTCTAACAGTAATCTCACCATCTGGTAATAATCTTGCAAAAATTCAGCAACAATTTGAATTTTAAATACATTTTAAATCGAGGGCATTTGTGCATAAAGCAGGAAAATTATGTTTCGTAAAAAAACTGGGACGTGATAAAAAAATTACAATTATTTTTGTTTAATTAAACGTAAATAAACATAAAAATAATAATTTGATTAAAGGTATATTCAACAAGCTATTATTTGTAAACTAGTGTTATTGACTACATTTTTTTACAAATAACATTTTTGTCTTAGTAAAAGTTGGAAGTTTTATGAGCCATCCTGTACAAAAAGGCCTAATCAGTTAGATTTTCTAAATTTCCTACTTTCAAAGCAGTTACCATAATTATGTAACACTAAGTTTTGCCTAGACAAACAAAGAGAGAAAATTAAAGTTTAATTAGTTTTGTTTTTAAATATAATAGCTATTATGTTTTCAGTCAATTTAACAAAATCTAAACTAATAATCTTTTTTTATTCTATTTCTAATTAGCACTGATATTTTGCTACAATACCGAATTTCCAAATAATTCTGCAGTCGATGTTATAAAAGCAACCTATAATTTGAGTGCTTGTAATTTGTAAACAATTAAATTATAGGTAATTTAATAATGAACTGTTTGTTCTGACCTTATGTAATTCGATTTTATGCTTATAGTAAAACCAGTCAGACATTTCTAATTCTAGCAATCAATAACATGTATTCTTGTGTTATGAAAGGTTTTAAATAATGCATAATTATTGTATTGCATACCCTTTATTGCATTTATTGATTTTAAAATGTAGTAAAAGCACTAATTAAAACTGTTATCGAGTTTTACTACTTTTTTACCCTCATATGAACGTTTCCAGGGCTTTGACAAAAAATTCACTTCATGTTTGTGATGTTGGGTAAAATATTTTCCTTGCTCAAATTTCGATCTGCATAGAAAGTGTTCTTAAGATCCATATCACTGAGTAGAAAAACGTGTTTTTCGCTGAATTTCTCATTTTTTTACCGGACTAAATAGAGAATTTAAGTCACCTCTTGTGTATTAGTAATAAAGCGATCAGTAAATAATTCAATTTTGATAAATGATCAGTATCTAATTAATTTTTGCACAATAAAAATAATAAATGCTAAGTTAAGCACACACAGTATTTTATTGTAATTTGTTCAGTAAAAAAATCCAATTTGCACAGTAAAAATAATAAACGCTCGGTAACTTTAATCAAAATTAGTGAAAAAACATAAAATTTAAAGAATTTTCAGTCTTGGTTACATAACAATGTATGGCCCTTGCGCAAGAATGGTATTTATTGTTGGTACTTATTTTTATATTACTGAATAATTAGTATCATTGGAGAGTGGTATATGTATTAGCAAGGGTCACTGCGCAAGAATGATTTTAGCAAGGACTGGAAACTGTGCACAAATGGTAATCAGTCTAATCAGCCTACACCACTCTTTGCACTGCTGTGCTCCTGATACCACAATTTTGTTTTTGAACGCTTTGCGATATTCCGATTTTTGTCCTTACTCTGCATTTATTATTTTTACTGAGCATTTATTATTTATTACTGAGCATTTATTATTTTACTGCGCTTTTACGATTTTGACTGTGCATTTATTATTTTTACTGTGCAGTTAATATTTTTACTGTGCGTTTATTATTTTTACAATTATTAAATTCGTTATTTTGCCCTTCTGTAACTTTTTCAGATTTTTTTTCTAATGTATGAAGAATATAAAATTTTAACTTTTGCAATTTTGTGTTTTTGATAGTAAAAAAGTACTACGTTTTAGCGTTTAAGTCAATAAATTCTAAGACAAACTCTAGTTTTATGTTCTAATAATTTATTAGTGATTGATGTGAGTGACATTTTAGACAAACAGATAACATTACATGTCCAATAAATGTTTGCATTATTGATAAACTTAATTGCTTAGAATCGTATGAATTCCGTAGGGTCTGAAAACCGTAATTGACCTTAATTAATTAGATTTTGCCTTGCAGCTTTAGACCCAAATCCAAATGTCATTGGGTCACTTTGAAGTCATCATGGAATATCATCAAGCAAAGATTGAAATTAATGAATAGTAATGCCCAGAAAAGGGAATAAAACGATTTATTCGAGATAAATCCGAGATGATCTAATGGTGTTTTTAATGGTATCCCTGGCTCCCTAGTTAATAAAAGTGAATAAATAATACGTTACACACGTCGCTGTCTATTTCAGAATTTAAGTTTAACCAAACATAAATCGGGGAATCCTCTACGGATGTAATCTGATGGCACACGATTGCCATAAATAAATATTGTCTCAACTCGATTATAAGTTTGCTTCTTGTTTGTGGATTGAGTACACTCAATCAAGAATCTTATTTGACTTTTTTCTCGAGTTTTTGTACACAAATGTACAACACTTGATTTATATTTCATAACACTGTGCTGCAATGCAACCATTTTCGAGTTTACAAGTTCGTCATTGCATTTAGTGCCAGGAATAAAACTTTTCCAGAAGTGTTCCGCACCTCCAATGTCACTCCTGAGAGTAGTTGTACAGGAAAGTTAAAGGATCAGAGAAATCTGGAGGATGCAAGGATTACACAAAAACATTATAAAGTCCATTTATTTAAAAAAAAATTGTCAAAGTGTTACTTTTAAATTTAAAATTGAAAGTACAACTTAAAGAGCACAGAAAATGTTGAAGATGGAATTGATTGGTATATTAGAATTATTTCTGTGACGTTGCGGATGGCGGGAATACGCTGCCTTTTAAAACGGAACTATTACGAAAGGTTTTTTTTGTGAATCTTGCCGTTTTTGAGGAAATTAATACGATAACGAGTCAGTCTTAGCCTAGCTCTCGTACGAGTTACTTGAATTATAATAATTGTTCGAAAAAATTATTGTGAAATTGTGTTTTATCTCAGAGTCGTTTACCAAAATGAGTTTCTGAAAGCAAGGATCTGGACCTTAACAAGAAAAACAGCTATGATTAGATTTTGTGAATGTATGCAGACAAAAAACCGACCACGTTAAAATTCTTCACGAATTTGATAATTTTGGTTGTGTAAAAACTCCTAAAAAAGAACGGCATCCAATAAATTGCATGACTAATCCAGTATTTTATTATATTCCTCCAATAACGATTCACCTTTCTCCAGAATCAGATTCTAAAGACGATTGGTGGTCTAAAAATTTTGAATCAGATTCTGAAAATGAGTAAAAATTTAAATTACTCATTAAATAAATTTTTCCCGGTTAGGAGTTGCATGTTTCCGTGTCTTTACCGTCTTTATTTCTTGTCTTTTAGTTAAAAATTTGCTTTCTGACATTTGAAAATTACTAACATAACCTCAAACCTAATCTAGGGAGATTTTAATATTCAACTGTTCCGAAAAAAAGATTTTGGGGTAGTACAGTCTGGTTTTTGGGGGAATTTTGACATTGACAATTGTTTAAAAAAAAAATGAACTGGATTTTAACTTGTAAAAATGTACGAGTAAAAGTATAGTTTTTCTAAAGTGGTCTGTAAAGTAGTACTTTTCCGGACTCTTATGTCATTAATTGAATCGTAAAAAGCAGGGCACACTCGTGCAACCGCAATTGGTTTATCTTTGGTGATTTGTTCTAAAGGGCGTCTATAAATTTCCCACGTACGTGAAGGAAGGAAAAAACAGGAAGGGAAGAATAAGCAAAACAAGCAATTGATATTCTTTTGTTCGAATGTTGGTAAGGGATGGCGGATAAAGCCAGGATCATGCGATTTGCAAGCAAATGTAGATATATTTTATTGGACAGTTTGATCAGATTTCCAGGAATAATTTTTTCAATTAAATTTTTTATTAAGGTTTGAGATCTGATCAGTAAGGTAGATTTGAATGTGATTTAAACTAAATAAATCGTCGAATTTCCTTGTAGGAAATTATAGGAATATCCTGGTAAGTTGAGCATTGCGGAAGTTCATCTCTATTCCGGAGGAAGTGAGATTTTCAGATGGCATCAATAATTACAAACACGGTCCCCAAGGACACACTGTTTTATATACCTACAATCTGCAATGATGAATTGTTGATAGAGGAACAGGAGTGGATGACGGGCGCCCAATCATACAATTCGTACTCCGTGAAATAACTTTGTTTGAATTACATACGTAATCCTCTTGGCATTTTTTAGACATTTTTACAAAAAACTAGTATCTATTACAACTACAGGACATATAACATGTTTTTTACCATGTTTTTGAATAAGGGCTGTGACTTGTTTTGTTTTTTAAATTAAGTTATAAGTTGACAAAATTTTTCATAAATGTGTTAATAGTATTACTACTATTATGGTATTTGTCACAAAAACTGTTAAGTTGTTATTTAAAAATTTAATAAATTGTGTATATGCAAAAA
>NW_025400975.1:7418804-7420325 GCF_015345945.1 Tribolium madens
ACAAAGGAACACACTTATTTTAAGAGATTTCGCCAAAATAATGCTAGGAACCGCAAAATTGAACAAAAATGATATCTTTAATTTTGAAAATCTTTCATTGAAAAATTCAGTAAATTTGAGAGATTTGACCAAATTAAAACAAAAAAGGATAACATTAAGTGAAAAACGTTATATCTTGGCATGTTTTCCTAGATTTTTACCTAGAAACTCATCGAATTCAAAAAATTTGTACTAAATTTCATTTCTTGACCGTATCATACGATTTTTTAAATTAATTCATAAGTTGACAAAACTGATTTTACAAAAATGTGTTACTACAAATATGTAAATGGTATTATATTAAATACTTTAAACAAAAAACATTTGTTTCATATTATTTGTTCACTCTGTATAAGGTAAAGAAAAGTTATTAGACTGAGAGTCATCCTAATTCTATAAGCCCCTTATGAGATTTGAATGACTCCCTGTGTACAACATCTTATTAGAGATTTTTTACATTTTGTTACATTTTTACATTTTGTAAGAAAAAATAACTTAGTCTAAAATTGCTAATTTTTGTCTGTATCTCTAGATGACCATTTTTTCAACAAGAAACACAAAATTTATGAAATTTCGCCAAAGTAATGCTGAATAGAATAAAATTTGGTAAAAACGCATCATTTTGACTTGTTTCTCTAGATTTTCGACTTTTTTGTCAAGAAACTTTTTAAATTTGAGAATATTTGCCAATACATTACATTTAAAATGTGTTATTTCTACCTATTTTACTAGGTTTAGATTTTTCACCGAGAGATTTACTAAATTTGCAAAATTTAATCTAAAACCTGTTATTTTTTTAGTTTCTCGAGATATAGTCAATTTTTTACAAAGGGACATACTAATTTTAAGAGATTTCGCCAAAATAATGCTGAGACGCAAAATTTAATTTAAAAAATGCATTATTTTGGCTGATATCTTTGATTTTTCATTGAAGAATTTAGTAGAGATTTGGCCAAATAAAAAAAGGTAACTTTAAGTGAAAAATGCTATATCTTCGCATGTTTTCCCAGATTTTCATCAAGAAACTCATCGAATTAAAAAAATTCGATCTAAATTTCTTGTCCGTATCATTGATTTTACAAAAATGTAAATGGAATTATGGATATAGATTTATTTAAAAAAAATAAATAAAAAATTTAATAAATTTTGTAGTCCTCAACAACAAAAAATATAAAATTTTATTCTTGTTCATTTACCAATTAATTTTTTCAAGAAATTAATACTTTAAAGAAAAAACGTTTGTTTTATACTTMTTTTCACCCTGTATAAGGTAAAGAAAAGTTATTAGACTGGGAATCATCCTAATTAAAAAAATCATTTTTTCAACAAGAAACACAAAATTTATGAGATTTCGCCAAAGTAATGCTGAATATAGTAAAATTTGAAGAAAAACGCATTATTTTGACTTGCTTCTCTGGGTTTTAGACTTTTTATATCGAGAAACTTTTTAAATTTGAGAAATTTTGCCAATATATTACATTT
>NW_025400975.1:7422099-7433144 GCF_015345945.1 Tribolium madens
ACCAAATTCCACCATATTTTCAATTACAGTATAATGTTTATCTTTTTCTTGGTATTTACATAATCAAAGCAAGCTTAAATAATTCTCATTTTAATGAAAATGTATTGACACAGACTAATATTAAAACAAAACTCGGTTATTATTTCCGAGATTTTAATTCTTTAAACTTGTACCTGCTTTACCTCGAGCAACATATTAAAACAAAAATCTATTTTGTACTTGGGGCAATATAACAAAGTTATATTTTATGCGAAAAAGCTGCTCGAAACCAATTTCACCGTTTTGTTAAATTAAAGAGACAACCGGTGGATTTTTTATATGCTGCATTCGTTGCTGGAGCAATTATCTTTTCTAAAGCCATCCATGCAAATTCCGGAATTTTATTACACGTTTCATATTTTGTGTTTTTAGCTACGTTATTTACACAAGTGAGTTTACAGAAGTGATTATTTATTAATACCTAACAGCGTTCTTTATTCTAGTTTTGATAAAAAAACTGCATAAAAATCGATTGTTTATTCAATTTATGTTCAAATAAAGTTTTGTTCCAGCTATTATTACTTGTTTTTGTATTTACTAGTTAAAGTGAACAGTCCTAATAGTGTAATCAATTTCTAATACGTATATCGGAGATTAAAGTTGAAACTTTGCTATCATAACGGAGGCACGTTCTATTATTATGTCGAACTTTTATCCCTTAATGCCGCATGTAATTTTCCTCCCAAGGATGGAACTTGTAAGACCTCTTATAACTGTAAATTATTTAATCTCTTTATCGAATCTTAATTTTACAAACCGTTCTACTGAATTTAATCATATTAGGCATATTAAAAAATTGTGTAACAAAATTCTTTTAAAACACATGAAAGCTTGATTCTGCACTTTTAATAAAATCGTGACAAAAAAAAGAGGATTTTTAGTTTTTTATGAGTGGTTTTTATCATTTCGGTGACGTTTTTTAATTGTTGAAGGGGCTAAGCAATAAACCGGCAAAAACTTACTACAATTTAAATAAAATTTTAATAATTATTTTTTGTTTAATTTACTAATTGTACAAAGTGATGATAAATGATTTTCATCTAGCCAGCTATAAATTTTCCATGTAAAATAAAAATTGCCGCTTTACGAAAATAGGGGTAAAAAAATCACCGTTTACTAAACGTCCACTTCGAAAATAGACTTCAATTGTTAACTTGTTTTCTTCCAAAGTATACATTATTATCAATTATTATTGGAAATTACTTGAAACAATAAAAGTTTAATTAACAACAATTTATTATTAATTAATAAGTGACACTAATGACAGAATTAAAGCTTTAAGAAAAGTAGAGCGGCACAAATAAAGTTACATGCAAAAAAATTCCAAAGCTGGCTAAATGAAAATCATTTATAACCACTCTGTATAACTATACTCTCTATAAATTAACAAGTTTTTTTTAAGTACATTCGTACGAATTAAAAATGCCTTGTATTTATAGATACTCTTTGACGAAAAATAAATTTGAGATAAACCACAATTAAAATTAGATGTGATAACCTCAGGGTTACATAATAGTAGATTACATACTGAGGTGGGAAGTGTTTCATAACCAAGGCGAAATTTAATGACTGATGAAGCAACGACCACCAAGGTGTCGGTATACTATTTTATTTACATTCTTTACAATCATTCTCTTTAAAGAATAGAAATCCAGTATAGAATTTATAAAATTTTGAAAAATATGACATATGACAGTTCAGATTGGTAAGTGGTCACTTCCTTATCAGTTTTTAGGTCGGGAAGTGGCTATTTCTCAACCTGAATTGTCATATTAATGAAGTTAAAATGCCATACTTTCCAACTTTTCACGTTCAAGGTAATTTGATTACTTTATGATTATGAATAAAAGTTTTTATTTTGAGACTACTGTAAATTGTACTAGGATTATGTCATTGTGGTTGCTGTGGGATAAAAGTCTGCGTAAATAGTTTCCAATTGTCTGTATAAACAACGAAAAAGAATCTTCACGTTTATTTACAAAAGCATAAAAGAGTCACAGTTACGATTTTCCGTCACAAATCCGATCTTGAGACGCTAAATCTTTTCAAATAGAGAAATTCTCCGACTTGTAAACTTAAAGTTTCCATTTATGAAATAGGAATTTTTACTTGAATTTACAATTCTTACATGAAAATTAGGGCACATATTTCTGTTAGATTTGCTATATGATATTTTTGTCCATTTATACAATAAAATAAGGACTGAAAACATTTAAAAAACCCTTTAAGAAATGTTCTGGCTAAACCCCACATTAGAAGTATTGAAAGTTCTAACAATGATATTTATCTAAACTTTTGTTAATAGTTAGGTTCTGCTCAATGAAAATATTTTCAAGATTGCGGCACTTCCTGTTACACCGGAAGTAGCTATTACCATCGTTATTTTAATAGAAAGTTATGTTTTTTATCCCGTTTTTAGATTACTTAAGTCATTTTGAAAGAGTTTTTATTAGGTTTCCCTATATCTAAGTTTAACCGATTTCGACCTTTTTAAAATTTTTGGATTTGAATCTTGCTATTTAAAAATCGATAACTCTACCATTTTTTATTATGTTGAAACCGTATTTGGGTATACGAGAGAGAAAGGTTAGATCTTTCTTTTGATGTATTCATAATTGGAAAAATAACTAACAAACCGCCAAAATGTAAGGTTACGTTTAGAAAACTTCAAATACCCTTAACTCAATTTTTCTAAATGAAACAACACAATTTGTCTTCACTAAATGGGGGAGAATTTAGTTCTACTTCGATCTGTATTAACATCCCCCATAACTATGTTTCATATTTTTCAAGTTATAGTAATTTTTTTTGATATTGTGTGAAATTCATTAGCTACTTTAGCATAGGTTGTCATACAAATAAGAATAAAATAGAATATCAAAATTATTCAAATTTAGATTAAATAAATTTAATTTGTATTTGCGAAAAGAATTACACAATTGTGAAAAAAACTTGGCGTTTTTTCAGTGAGAAATATTTTCATGGCAAACTATGCGAAAACTACCTGGATAGTAATGAATAAGGCTCGGATTATATACACGAAAAATCTGTAAAATATGCGCATATAAATGCTCCTTTTTTCACAAAAATAGGCACCGGATATTAAGAAATATACGTATGCTCCAATATGTGCCAAATATGCATCGATATGCAAAACTTTTAAAAACAAAAAATCAAAGTTTGGATAAATTTTTTGAAAAAGATAATTGATGAATAATAACGTACTATAAAAATGTGATGTTTTATCAAGAACAAAATTTTCTTTTGTTATAGAGTTCTACAATTTATTTTTTACCTTAATTTTTTAAAATGGAAACCTATTAAAAAACATTTTTCTCATAAAGATTATGATCTAAGAATTACAACTATCTACTTTATATTAAATATAAAATTTCTTTTTTACTTTTTTACATAATTAAAATGCAATTTTCACAAACAATCGCATCACTCAAAAACAAAACAAAATGTCGTTTACAGAATACAACCATATTTTTTATTTCACTTTAATTTATGTTAATTGTGATTTTCTGGAGACAAATGATTAAAAAAAAAACGCTTGGTTCCATACTTTATATTCACCTTGTATAAAACAAATTTAAAAAGAAAACACTAGGATACAATTTTTTGAGTCGGGCTTACGAATTATCGGTTGTTTACTATTTAACATATTTTGCAATTGAATCATTTTTCAATTTTTAACTTGAACTGAAATTTTTAATGGAAATTTGTGATTTGAAAAAAATGTGCACAAATATGCAATATTTTATAAAATATGCACGAAGGTGCCAAAATATGCAAAATATGCATTTTTTAATTGGCTTATTTTAATCAAAAAACGTTAGATATGCATAGAAAACTCACAATTTTGTTGATATACCTCTTAATAACAAATATGCATTTTGCATATAATCCGACCCTTAGTAATGAATTTCTTCCATTGTAGAATTCCCTATACCTAAATTTAATGATTTACAAGTTATTTTGATACAGATGACACAGATCGAAGCGGATTTAAATTTTCTTTCATTTAGTGAAGAAAAAATTGGGGCCTTCCATTTGAAATAATTCAGTTTCGGGTATTTGAAGTTTCCCAAACATAACCTTAAATTTTGGAGGTGTGTTAATTATTTTTCCAATTATAAATGCACGAAAAAAAAGATCTAAACTTTCGTTTTCATAAGCCCAAATACAATTTCAAAATAATTAAAAATGGTAGAGCTATCGATTTTTGGAGAGGAAGATGCAGATTAATAAAAAATCAAAGAGGTCTAAATCTTTCAAAAACGGTTAAATCAGGTATAAGGAAGTCTGACAAAAACTCTCTCAAAACCACAAAATGCAATAATAAAATTTCTAATGTATTTTTTTACCGCAACAGAATTTAACTTTAAAACTAGAATTGAATATTTCCAACACGAAATTCGCTTTTTTCTTTGTTCTGGGTTATTTAAAATGTCACCATTCACTTTTGTCGTGTATGTGGTTGAGTGACAAGCAGTGCGTGAGATTTGGTTAGGTTCGTTACCGCTCCTTAGTATCTTCCACTGATGTCTGAGTAAATATAAGACCCTATTCTACGTGTGGTAGATATACCTTATACCTGCATGCCTGTGAGCAACATACATGATGGTGAAGCTTTCCACTTTCAACCCCAAAAATTTTCAAACTTAAACTAATTAAAATTTTTCTAAATCGAATTTTATTGCTAGAAAAGTAGATGAAAAAATTCACATTTTCTTGGGGCATGCAAATTTGTGGTTTACAAACTGGTTAAATAATATTATCCATAGCTTGCGATCTTAAAGTTTACTACCAGGTAATTAATTTAAATATCTAAACAATGTCTGTGTTTTCGAACTTAGCCAGAAGGAATTTATGCTAGTGGTAATTTGAAATTGAGATTTTCTGCAATTTTAAGAAGCATCTTGTTTAGTTGAAAGCTCGCAAAGTCTTTCTAATTGTAGCAAACAAGACATGTTAGTATTTCTGTCACAACGCTTGAACGAGATATTTAATATGCTTCAATCCCGGAGGCGAGTTGCACAAAAGTAGCTTTCTCACTTTTCCAAACAATGCTCTCTCAGTGCATGCAATATTTCCGTCGACTAATCAGATAAAAAAAGCCCCAGTGAGGATTTTCACAAACAAGTTACATTCCCGGATATACAGGTGTTGTTTTTAGCAATGAAATAACACTAGTCCAAGTGCACATTCAATATTGTTCAGAAAGCATGAGTGGTTTTCATATTGGGAAGTGTGACTGTCAATGGCAGATGGCGATTCTCACAGAATTAAAATTGAAGGACAACATTGGAATTTTGGAGCAGTTTAACACATTTTTTTGGCCCAATTATGATGAAAAATTGTGGAATTAATTTTGAAAATATTCACGTCACCAGATCTTGTTTTAACTATTTCGAATTAATCAATCACATTACACCAAACATGTGTTTTTGTCGTCAATTTGCTAGTGTCAAACGCAAATTTAAATGTGTTTTCACAATAAAATGATTTAAAACGTTGAAATTTTGCTACAAGAAAATCGAAATTCCAGGTCTAGGACGTGATGTAATCTAGAAAAGAGGCGTTTATTGTCTGAATCTCCTTGGAAATTCTGTAAGCCTATTAAAGCTTTTGTAATCAAATAATGCGATTATAATTTAGTTTTTTTAATTTGAATAACTAGTTGGTATATAATCCCTTGACTATTTAAAAATAATTAAATGGGTAATTTATGTTGGTAGCATCAAAAGCTTGTAATCAAAACAACTAATCCGAACTAAACTATGTTTTCTGTCTAAATTAATTCAAACTTGGGCCAATAATTGTTACCAACAACAACAATAACTACAACCTGCTTTGAATTAATTTGGTCGCAAAAAACATGCTCACTAAAATGTTTTTTTAATGGTGATAAAAGAATAAAAATATGATTTTTTGCAATAAGAAATTTTAAGGTTTGATAGATTTATCAAAATAGGATGCTGCAAAAAGGGATGAATTAATTGCAATGTCCTAAAAACATCATTTATTACTCGAGTTTATAGTGTCTATGTAAGTAACTTAGATTGTTACAGCATTAATTATTAATTTAGTTACAAACTGACTCAATGGTACGAAGTGTTTAATATGAGACAATGCACGTTGCAGTAATTCAAATAATTATATTAGTTTGTTAACTGCTAAACAATAGGTATGTATTTATTATAAAAAATGTGCTTGTTATATACGAACTTTTAGAATAAAGTTGCTTTTATATAAAGCGCTAATAAGTTCATAATTTATTTTATTAATACAATTTTCTTGAATATCTTTATAACTTTTTTAATAAATCACGTATTTCTTTATTCTACTGATTTCCAAAGTGAGTCATCAGATTTTTAAGTTAGATTTATTTAAGTTTGATGGTAAACATTTCTACATTGAAAGAAAAAGAATTTTATATTTTAAAGTTGTGGTAAAAATGGTGGATGCGCCGGGATAATTTCTATTTTATTGTTATGACCTGTAACAAGTTGAGTCTACTTTTTTTTTATTTATAATAGAATTATAATAAATTTTTACGGATTTATTACCATAAAAAATCATTGAATAAATTATGTTTTTGTGCAATTATCACGTAAACAAAAAGTATTATTATTATTAAAAAAAAACAATTTTATGAATGATAAGATACTATAAAAATGTGATAAAATTCTCCAAAATTTTCTTCTGTTTTGAGTTTTGAAAAAGTTTTTTTCTAATGACACTTTACTTTTTTATCAAATTATTAAATTTTTTTGTAAAGACTAGGATATAAGGATCTATCTTCATTTCATATTATATTTTTTCTCTCAATTTTTTTTTATACAAGCTGCCATTTTGACTCAAAAAATCGCATAATTTAAGAACAAATCAAAATTTCTGAAAACACGATCATATTTTTGTAGCACTTTAATTTTTTAATTATTATTTATTTCTAAAGGCAAATGATTTAAAACACGCTTTGTTCTTCACCTTGTATCTTAAAATGTACATGACTTTCTTGATATGTGACTCAATTCCATGAGTAAAGTAAAAATTGTAAAAATTGGTATTTCATTTATTTTATTTCCAAGAAATGAAGTATCAAATTATTAGTCAAAAACAAGAGAATTACACATTATTCCCTGTTTGGAGAAAATATATACATATTTACATACAGTATTTTTTTTAGTTTTTTTATATTATAGCATCTTTCACAAGCATGAAACGAAAATACTACATTGCATAAATTTATCTCATCACATTTTTTTTAATCTTATCAACAAAAAACTGAGATTATACAGAGTATCCCACAAGTAATAATGAGCCTGAATTTTTTTGAAGCAACCAACATTACATTTCATAGATAACGTATTATGTTAATTATTTATTAAATTATATTAAAATGTTTCGTTTTAATGAGTTAAACCTAGTAATCGTATTTTTATTTTTGACAAATTTCTTTCAGTCAAAATGACTTTATTCCAGTTTTAGGAAGTCCGTCTGTTTGAGTGTTTTTTAAAAAAAAATTCATATGTTCCCTTTTTATTAATTTTTCTTAAAACTATGATACTACTATTAGAACCTTAAAACGTACTACAAATAAATAAAATAAAATTTTGCGGTATTCTAAATTTGTTTGTCGCAAAAGCTAAGGGGGATGCAAAATCCCTACTCTATGGTTTATTAAAATTTCTGTTCGTGGAATGAGGTATATTTTAATTATCGGATACCTGAAGCCCACACCAGAAACTGCACTAATTGAAATAAAATTTTTACTTGGTTGCAGAGTTGACGCCAGATGTTTTATCCATTTTTTGTTTTAAATAATTCTACCGAATTATTTCTAATGAAGTCAAGCCAAATCAAAAAAAAAAATATGATTTTAATTTTTAAATTTAAATGGTGGATGTGTCAAGGTAAGGTAATGGTTTATAAATGTGTATAATTTTTAATATAAATAAATAAAAATGAAGTGAAGTAGAAATGATTATACACTGGCTGCCAAAATTAACCGGACAACTAAAATTTTGCGATTTTTCACATTGTTATCCTTTCGACGAATTTTTGTTTTTTAATTAATTAATTAATTAATTTTTAATTTTTGATTTTAAAATGTTTGTTATGTCTTCTAATAATCCTTTTAATCCCAATAAAAGAAAGATTTTGATTTATTATTATCCCCTATTTTTTCTTTAAGCCGAACAAAATCCGACAAAAAATAACAAAAACCTTGCAATGTAAAAATTTTGGCAGTGTAATTGGGATAAATTTCGACCATTCTTATGAAAAATTCCATTCTTTGTTAAGTTATGTAGAAATAGATATTCTCATGAGGGAAATGTGTCCAATTCATTTTTCTTTTATTGCAGTATCAGAATACGATCTGCTTGCGGCTGTGAAAATTCCTTTTCAAGATCCGAAGACCCAGTACATCGACGAGGATGGCCATGACGGATTTCCCGCTCTTGGCTTCAAATCCGGATCCGACGTGAAAATAGCTCACCGCCAAATATTGCCGGAAAAACTGCCATCGGAATTTTCAATTTTAATTAGTGCAAAACCGCGATCCAGAAAGGGCGGATTTATATTCGCCGTAGTCAACCCATACGATACTGTTGTAGGATTGGGAGTAAGAATTGCTCCAGAGGGAACGAGTAATACCGTCATATCTTTATTTTACACGGACACTTCTCATATTGCTTCCCAGATTATCGCAAATTTTACTGTTAATAGATTCAATGGAAAATGGACGAGATTCGCTTTTCGGTTATCCGTCGAGAATGTCACATTATTTTTTAACTGTAACGAAACGGAAACATTTCCCGTCAAACGGGAACCATTAGAATTAATTTTCGATTCGGCTTCCACGCTATATATTGCACAAGCCGGACCTGTCATCGGGGAACCCTACGAGGTGAGTCTCCACTTTCTGATTTAGTAATGAATTACATTGATTTATTCGACATTAATAAAACAGAGGCACCATCATCCATACGCGGCTCAATAAAATGCTCTGCTATTACCCATGAATATTCAAAACCGTCTTAATAGCTTAAAGAAACTTTGCATCTTATTGAATATTTCATTTCCAAGTATTACACAATTTTTAGTACGAAAATCTCACAGTTATTAGTTTCTTAATGTCAGCTAAGGTTTTGCTCTTTTATTAATTCTTACCCTTTTGAGCAATATTCGCACATTAATGTGAGCCATTTTTGAATTTATTGGGATTGTGTGCAAAATTCAAGTTTTTAATAAAAAAAAAAACAGAATTTCTCATTTTTATAGATCAGCCAAAAAATCGTTGATAAACTATTTTATATAATTTTGGCGAAAAAATGTGTAAATTAACAACTCAGTTAATTTGCACACTGGTCGACTTGAAATAGTTAGGTAGTGATTTGTGAAGTATTGTTTAAGACTATAAGAGCCTAATATAAAAGAAATTTGGCCAAGGAATGTGTAATTTAATTAAATTTTTTAATTTGAGGTTACGACATGAATTTATTATTTCTATCGACGTAACAAAAATTAGATGTATCCACTGAACTAACAAAAAATAGATTTCTAGTTTATTAGCACAAAAAATTGTGAAAACTCAATAATTCAAAAATTGAATTGAATTTAATTACATAAAATATTTGCACATCAGATAGAATGAGGCTTAGAAGGAGGCGAAATAAATATAAAAAATTACATAAATATTAAATTCAATAAACACGCTTTTAATCAAAAACTGTGCTTATGAAAAAAACAGAATTTTTTATTTTTGTAGATCAGCCAAAAAATCAAAATGATAAACTATCAAATTGATAAACTATTTTATTAAGAATTTTATCGAAAAAATGTGTAAATTAACGATTTAACAATGAAAAACTCAATTAATTTGCACAGTGGTCGACTTGAAGTGAAAACTCAATAATTCAAAAATTGAATTGAATTGAATTGAATTAAATTTCATAAAATATTTGCACATCAGATAGAATGAGGTTTAGAAGGAGGCGAAATAAATTTAAATAAATATAAATAATTAAATAAATATTAATTACAATAAACACGTTTTTAATCACAAATTATGCTTATGGAAAAAACAGAATTTTTCATTTTTGAAGATCAGCTAAAAAATCGTTGATAAACCATTTTATTAAGAATTTTGTCAAAAAAATGTGTAAATAAACGATTTAATGATGAAAAACTCAGTTAATTTGCATACTGGTCGACTTAAAATAGTTAGGTAGTGATTTGTGAAGTGTTGTTTAAGACTATAAGAGCCCAATATAAAAGAGATTTGGCCAAGTAATGTGTAATTTAATTTAATTTTAATTAATAAATTTGAGGTTATGACATGAATTTATTATTTCTATCGACGTAACAAAAACTAGATGTACCCACTGAACTAACAAAAAATAGATTTCCAGTTTATTAGCAGAAAAATTGTGAAAACTCAATAATTCCAAAATTGAAGTGAGTTGAATTTAATTACATAAAATATTTGCACATCAGATAGAATGAGGTTTAGAAGAAAGCGAAATAAGTTTAAATGAATATAAATAATTAAATAAATATTAAATACAATAAACACGTTTTTAATCAAAAATTATGCTTATGAAAAAAACAGAATTTTTAATTTTTGTAAATCAGCCAAAAAATCGTTGATAAACTATTTTATTGAGAATTTTGGCGAAAAAATGTGTAAATGAACGATTTAACGATGAAAAACTCAGTTAATTTGCACACTGGTCGACTTGAAATAGTGAGGCAGTGATTTGTGAAGTGTTGCTTAAGACATTATAAAAAAAATTTGGCCAAGGAATGTGTAATTTAATTTAATTTTTTAATTTGAGGTTATGACATGAATTTATTATTTCTATCGACGTAAAAAAAAATAGATATACCCACTGAACTAACAAAAAATAGATTTTCAGTTTATTAGCAAAAAAATTGTGAAAACTCAATAATTCAAAACTTGAATTGAATTACATAAAATATTTACACATCAG
>NW_025400975.1:7433279-7471541 GCF_015345945.1 Tribolium madens
AACTTTTATTTTTTCCCACGCATGTGCATGTAGATGCACATAATTAAAATAAATGTTTGGTTGATGCAATCTTCAAATGCATTTCTGTCTCATAAAGCCCAAAACACTGTCATTATTATCATGCAAGAATCTGCATTAGAAACAACAGAGAGCTTTTACTGCATAATCCTTAGATACTATCGCGAACATTTTATTTGCTGTTGGAAGTTGAAAAGCAAATWTTTCTCACTCGATCGCCTTATTTTCCCTAAACTGCTTATAATAAATATTTCCACCTCTATATTTATGTTCCATTTACTCCCAAATACGCAAAATATGGCCAACAATTAGTAGGCACTTGTAATTTAAAGTTATGTCTTTTTTGTAACCCAATTTATTAACCCATGAAAATTGAGTTTGGTCATAATGCAATTTTTCCTCAAGAGGAGTTTTTAAAGACTCAACTGCACTTTCACGCCACTAATAAATTCAGCTAAGTATTAAGAGTAAAGTTCTAAATGATCTAATGAAACTTTATTTGAAGTTATAGTCATAATAAAGACTCAAATTGCTTTTCAAGATGTTCACGGTACTGAAAACAAATTACAAATCATTGACACTAATTGATTATATAAACAAATTTTTTGTGAAATACACAAGTTGGCTAGAATTCACTTTATGTACATAGATAAGTATTAAACAAAACGGGAAGGGATTTATTGAAATTGGAAATCTGATTTGTTTATGAAACAGCTTATCTGTAGGTCAGTTTGATGTTGTGGTTGGCCAAACTGAAAAACGATGGTAGTTTTTTAATTCAAATTTATCGGTACAAAACTAAAAATGTCTTCAATTCCGTGAATATGCAGTTATTTTTCCTTAAAATGTATGTGAAGTGAACGGTATAGTCCGTAAAGTAATACTTTTCCCGACTCTTACGTCATTAATTTAAAAAAAAAATTGCTTAGGTTATAAAAACTGCTATGGTTTAATGTGAAACTTTTTTTCGGATCAATACATCAATAAACTGATCAAAACATACAAATACCGCGGAGTACTTGCACGAATGAGCAAGAATATAAATGCTACACGGTCAGATAAGGCGAGCCATGGGCGCCGCCATGGACCCCTACTCCGCGGCCGGCTGTAATGCGACATGCGATAGATGGACGAAAAATTTTGAGGCGATGGAAAAAAATTCACTTTAATAAATAAAATATTTTTTTTATATGGGAAATCTAAGGGCAACACTGAATTAAGTCAAGGTTGCCAAACTAAAATTAAAAATTATGTATACATCTCGTGCCTTTTCAATCGCCAGACTGGCAACGTCGCAACTGTGTTTTGACTGTGATTTCTGCATGAAACAAGAATCTGGGTAACAATTCAACCCTATAGACACATTTAGACCCAAAATACTCCAGAAAAAAATATAAAAGTGAAAAAACTCCACAACTCTTAATTCAAATTGTTTTCTCAAAAACAACTTATATTAAATTATCTCGTCACGTATTTCATTGTTCTTAGGTTGAGATTTGTGGTAACACATGTAACGTTCTTGAAATCACAAATTTCTGCTGCAAGTGGAAATGTGAATTACATATTTGACATTTTAAACTTTACTTTAAATTCAGCTGCTAGCGGCATAAAATGCTTTTTATTATTCATTTATTCAAAAGCTTTTAAAAGTTTGGAAATTCTATTTTTAGTTTTTTATTTTTAGATTTTGGGTATGGCTTTTAATTGATACAATTAACAAAAACTTGTTTTGCAAATTAATATTTCTATAATAGGAACAGAAATATTTGCAAATTTAATTTTATGAATTTTAATTATAATTTTTCTATCAAAAGTACACATTTATTAATAATTATTTCATGGTTACTGAAAAATCGTGTTTGGTTATAATTTCTGGACTTTACACCGCGTAAATTATGAGTGTTGTTTACGAGATTAAAAATTTAAAAATTTTTTTACATATCACTAGTAAAATCAATAAAATAATAAATTTTGTGTTTATATTTGAATTGTAGTTACAAATGGAACCAAAGTCATATAGCTTTGAATTATTGATCTACAATTACCAATAAAAAGATTTTTTGTAAAATAAATAAAACACAAAGTAGTTTGATATAACTTAACTTATTGATTTTATGTGTTTTTTGGGTTTTTTTTGACAATCACATTTTAATAAAAATAAAACGTCTGTTGCCTTCTAAAAGCATTACCTGGAGTAATATTTTAGAGTTTTTCGAGTTTATCTAATACATATTTTAAAGTGAAGTTTTTAGTGTTTGTTCAAACTGTCAAGTCGGATCGATCATATGTAAACTCTTTTTCTTTTAATTTTTTTCCTTTTACTATAATGCGATCTCGTGTTTCTAATAAGAATTAGAAACCAAGTGGAAATTATTATCGTTAACCTTAATAACTCGTTTTGTCTAACATTTATCTAAATTAAAATCAGCTCGAAGTTTAGTGTCCATTTCTTTTATTGCTAGTTGAAATAAATACACATACCTGTCCGCAGGCAGTGGCGTAACAAGTACAAAAGAGAAGGGGACAATTTTGACAATAGCTTAGTGAACTTAATCTGTTTTTCTTTAATTCAAAATTAATTAATAAAATTTGCATTTAGAAATAAATTAATTCTGTGAAGTGGTCTCTAGTAATCAAAAAAGCACTAGTCAAATGTTAAATTTTTTAGTCTCTGATTCTGGTGTCATTTACTTTTAAAATTTTGGATGTTTTCAAGAAATGTTAGAACTCTAATTAATAATTGACTTTGCAATCCACTTTTTTTAATATTAAAAGAGGTTACATGAACCCCAAGTTTGTACGCTATTATACTCAGAATCACATTTTGTTTCAGTAATAAAATATGTATCACTAATTATGTATTAAACACCTATTAAACACCTGAAGTTATTTTCAATATACCCACGCTGCATATCGAAGACTTCGCCGTCAAAACCTCTGCTAGGTGTACTAATTGATCAAAATTTAGAACACATGTGGGAAGTCAATTGAACAGAAAATCTAATTAAAATGAGGAAACGTAATTAAATGGTAAATGTATTTTAGCACCCAATTCCTTCTCGTCAAATTAACTAAAATAATTACGAGTTTTTCTAAAAAGTAGTTATTCTGTTTAAAAGTGCAAAAAACCGCTTTGCTTTTAATAAAATGACTTAACTTCATTAATCGCAGTTTAAATCGGATTTGACATTTCAAAAATTTAATAATATTTTCTGGAATAGCTTACGAGTTATGAAGAAAAAGTAAAGTTTTAATAAAGTGGTACAGTTTATTTTAATTAAAAAGGTGTTTTTCATAATTCCATAAGGGAAATTCTTGCTGTACAAACCACTCCGAGTATTTTCGGCACAAAGTTTCAATAATTTTTATAAGTTTGAATGAATAAAGTTTTTTTTCACCACAACGAAAAAATACTATATGTTGACTTTTTTACCACTGCAGATCATCAGTATTCAATATTTTGCACTACTAACTGCACTAGTCATCCACTAATTGAATTAATAAACACTCTTGACAATCTTAACATAAATTCCGATAATTTCATTGCAAATTGTTTTGTTGATTTACTTGCTAATTACAGTGTTGCTCTTTACTACATTTGTGAATAAAATAAAATATGTTATTCGGAGTAAAACCTTAATTTGTCGATCAGCTTCTCCACATATCTATCTATCACTTTCACTCCTAATAACATAATATACTATTTGGTAATTGTGACTTTTTACACTGGTTAAAGCTGTATCCACAGTAGTATGATATTGCATAAAGTGATGGCTATTGTTCACGAAGATGAAGTTTAAAAAACGAGCAAAACGCGAGTTTTTTAATAATCTGAGCGAATAATTGTCTAATATACGAGTAGAATACTATAATTCCAGAATTTTTTTATTTTTATCCTTGTAATCATTTAATAAAAGAGTTTGTCTTGTAGTTTTGAAAATTGATTTAGACCTTCAATTTAATAGTAGTAAAAATTGAAATATATTTTTAAATACTAGTAACTATTTAAATATTTATTAAGGAAAGAAAAGTATTAGTAAATACAATAAGTCATAAAAATATAGGGTGTTAGGGGGTTTTTCTAAACCGCGTACACCACTGACCTTAATTCTGAACGGTAGTGATTTTTTTTAATATAAAATCTAATTCTCGTATGCATTTTTAGAAGCACTTTTTTCTTGTTTCTAAAAAATCTTTAAACAATTTTTCGGGACCCCTGTTTTTTGCAAATTTTCTGAAGTCTGAATAATTTTGGGTAGTAATAAAGCGATCAGTAAATAATTCAATTTTGATCAGCATAAAATGATAAATGATCAGTATTTAATTATTTTTTGCACAGTAAAAAGAATAAATGTTAAGTAAAGCACGCACAGTATTTTATTGTAATTTGTTCAGTAAAAAAAATCCAATTTGCACAGTAAAAATAATAAATGCTCAGTAACTTTAATCAAAATTAGTAAAACAACATAAAATTTAAAGAATTTTCAGTCTTGGTTACATAACAATGTATGGCCCCTGCGCAAGAATGGTGTTTATTATTGAAACTTATTTTTATATTACTGAATATTTATTATTATTGGAGGGTGGTATATGTATTAGCAAAGGCCCCTGCGCAAGAATGATTTTAGCAATGGCTGGAAACTGTGCACAAATGGTAATCAGTCTAATCAGCTCACGCCACTCTTTGCACTGCTGTCCTCATGAGACCAAAATTTTGTTTTTGAACACTTTGTGATATTCCGATTTTGCTCGGAAGCATTTTGTTTGTAAATGTGTAAATATTAAATTAATTAGTTTTGCTAGACATTCATTCATTATCTTTACTTTGCATTTATTATTTTACTGTGTATTTATTATTTTTACTGTGCATTTATTACTTTTACTGTGTTTATTATTTTACTGTGCATTTATTATTTTTACCTTGCATGTATTATTTTTACTGTGCATTTATTATTTTTACTGTACACTTATTATTTTTACTGATCAAAAATCCTTGTTGAAATAACAATTTCTTCCCCTAAAAAATGTTTAAACATTTTTTCTGGACTCCTATTTTTTGCAATTTTTATTAAAATTGAATAATTCTTGTGGTGCCTGGCTCCGCCACTACTATTAGTTTATTTCTTTTTTATATCGTTGGTGTGCAATAAACCATCTCGGTCTGAATTTAGTAGTTTGAGACCGATACAAACATTTTGCAGTAGAGTGCAATCTAAATTTGGGAGTAACCCATCATCATCAGTAAAGGGCGGTCGATCTTCCCGTAAAGATGAGTCCACATGCGGTTATCCAGATTCGGCCAAACTTTGATTAGAGATAAACGTAACCGTTTGTCGATCCTTCGACCGATATCTCGTCGGCCTTCTGCCTGGAAATGAGATCCTATAAAGCTCGCGATAAGAGGACGCTCTCTGAACTTTTTACCGTCCGAACAATGACTGAATCTTTTATTTTATTAGCAAACTTCGGCGATGTAATTCTTTTTATCTGCATCTGGAGTCGGGCACGCGTTCACTCATTAAGCCTAACAACGCAGTTTTTCCTCCCGTATACAGGGTGATGAAAAATAGGCGCCCACGACTGAAACATTGTGACCATCATTCCAAAAATAGATTCTTTTTAAAATTTAAACAGTTTGTCTAACAGCACAAAGCGGCAATATTGCACAATTTTCTTTTACTAAAAAACTTTTTCACTCAGGTATTTTTCGTATCTAGGAAAGATATTGTCACCCGCATAAAATAAAAAACTGTAAAGTTTACATAATTTTATTACTCCAATACGACACGACCAAAAGGTATCTAATGATTTCAATTAATTTTTTTAATCTTTGACTTTTTGACTTTAATCGTTCAAATTTCACAGAACAAACAACATTGAAAATTGATTTTTTTGTTGCTACCGTTTCCAATAATTGAATATTACTTGGACATTTTCTGTATCCTAGGATATTTGCAATGTTGCACCATTGATAAATTTTCTTTGAGCCAAGAAATGGTATCCTAACATCTTCAATAAAGTTTATTTCAATAGATTTTTTACACATTTTTTTTTAAGAACACCGTCAACTGTATCAAAATCTAGACTTTAACAATGAAATTATTTTAAAACTGTTAATTATATAGATTTCTCTTTTCTAAAAAGGAAAGTCTATATCTTACTGATAAGTAAGGCTCGGATTATATGCAAAATGCATATTTGTTATTAAGAGGTATATCAACAAAATTGTAAGTTTTCTATGCACGTCTAATGCTTTTTGATTAAAATAAGCCAATTAAAAAATGCATATTTGTGCATATTTTCTTCAAATCACAAAATTCCGATTAAAAATTTCAGTTCAAGTTAAAAATTGGCCAGTTTATGAAAAATTATCCGATTACAAAATATGTTAAAGAGAAAATAACCAGTAATTCGTAAGCCGGACTCAAAGAATTAGTATCCTGCTGAGTGTTTCCTCTTTAAATTCATTTTATACAGGGTGAATATGACGTTTCGAACCAAACGGTCTTTTTTAATTATTTGCCTCTGGAAAATAATAATTAATATAAAATAAGGTAATATAAAAAATCTGATCGTATTTTCAAAACGAAATTATCTTTTGCTTTGAGTTAATGCGATTTTTTTGTCAAAATTGTAATGTATGTATTTTTTTTAAATTAATATAAAGTAGATAGTCTCTAACAGAGTTGTTTTTTGGGAGAATATACAAAACATTGTTTTTAGTGGGTTATTGCCATTTAAAAAAAATAAAATTTGTGTAGAATTTAAAAACAAAAAATTCGAAAAGTTTTATTCTTAATAAAACATTTAATTCATCAATTAGTTTTTAAAAAAATAAATAGTTTAAGCAAAAAATGTTTCACCTGGTATAAAACGAATAAATCTTTCTATGTGGATGGATAAGTAGTTGCCTGCAAATGAATTTTAGCAAAATTGTTTAAAGTGATGTAATAGTAACTTTATTTTGAAGCAAAACCAATTTACTTATTCTCTTTCGTTCATAGTGTGCGGTTCAAGATGATGAAAATACAAACTTTAGTGTACTCGAGGATAAGAATTTATTCCAACTTTGATTTTTTATTGTTAAAAGTTTTGCATATCGATGCATATTTGGCATATATTCGAGCATATTTCTTAATATTTTGTGCAAATTTTTGTGAAAATACGTGCATATACAGGGTGGTTCGGTCCATGTCGCCCCGGCTGATAACACCTAAACTTACTTCTTTTTTTCAAAAAGTAAATATTTGAGTAATAATATTCATTCTTGGCTTTCTTAATAAATGTATCAAATTTTTTTAGCACATCCGGTGTTGCCGGAAATGCTACCAAATTTAGTTTTTCAGATGGAACACCTATGTTTTTTTCCCCCAAACAATAATAATTGACATGAAAAATACTGTAAACCACTATTTATCACATTTTGCGTAACACAATGCAATCCGAAAACATCTTAAATCTTAGAATTTTATAAGGAAATTGGTCGTGTAGCCTGATTTTTAATTTTAAAAGAAAGGTGTGAATAAAAAATGCTTGGATACAGTTTAATCGTTGGTTTGACAAATCTAATTTGTCAGTTATGATGAGCGAGTTCTCTTATGGAAACTCTTGGATTTTCTTCGAATGATAACAGAACATTCGGATTTCTATTTTCTTGTTCTTCACTAAGAACCGCGGTTTTTTTAGTTTTAAGAAGCGAATCTATTCGTCTCAGTTGTTTTTCAATTCGACAAAATTTCCAACTCTATTTGAGTATTTTTCTCTATACTATCTTTCAGTTTCCGCTCTATTTTTATTGCACTTAAAAAACACTTCAAGCTGTTCTACCAATTCGTCGTAATTAATATCATCCATTATTAATGATCTCAATAAGATTTATTGACAAATTAGGCTTTTTTTAACAATTAAACGGTATCCATGCATATTGTTTTTTGCATGAATATCTTGACAAGTAAAATCCGCCTACGTTGCAAAATTTGCAATGAAATTCAAAAATTTAAATTGTTTTCTGAGTGCATTATGTAAAGTAAAATGTAATAAATAGTGGTTTACCGTATTTTTCATCCCAATTATTATTGTTTCGAGCAAAAAAAACATAGGTGTTCCATTTAAAAAACTAAATTTGGTAGCATTTCCGGCTACACCGGATGTGCTAAAAAATTTGATGGATTTTCTAAGAAAGTCAGGAATGAATAGTGTTATTTGAAAATTTAGTTTTTGAAAAAAAAAAAGTAAGTTTAGGTGTTATCGGCCGAACGAACAGCCTGTATATGCGCATAGTTTACGGATTTTTCGTGCATATAATCCGAGCCTTACTGATAAGAGCACAAATCCAATTTTGGTCTTCGAATTCGTCTTTAATAAAAGATCACTTATAACGTGTGGATTAACACAGGCGCCTTTTTTTCATCATACAGTATAATTACTTAATTTATTTGGACGATAAATGTATCATTGCAGTGCGCAGACGACGAGCGGCGTCTGTTGGCGTCCCGGCCGTGTCTTTGATACAGTAGCGGCGCGACGCTTAACGTCGTTAGTTCGTCTGGTAGTCACTGCGGCGCTGGCGGCTCTTTTCAAAGTTCGCCAACTTCTTCCTCCGATATGAAACTTCCACGCGACTCGAAAAGACGGAGTTGTGCGAAACGCGAATTTCGGATATTTCGGCGACGGAATGGTGCAATGTGACTGTTGAACCATGGCGATGGTACTTTCGAGCCAGAGTCGACTCTTGGTGGCTCTGTGCTTCACGCTTTTGGTGCTAGCGGGTGCTCTCGCCGTTGGTTCTCTCACCGGATGGTTCCATCCACGAGGGTTCTCCGAACCCGTACCAGCCAAACTTCGACAGGTACACCACCAAAACATTTCACAATATGTCCCACTTGAGACTTTTTTCATAAAGTTGGAAATTGTTCATTTGTTCAGGGGGAGAATCACGCTTTAGGGAGCGCATCCTTTACAATCTACAGCAATTTTTAAATAGTTTCTTACTTGACTTTGCTTGCAAAATCCCCAGAGAGTCACATTTCATATCTTACTTTTCGTTTTTTAACATTGAAATTAGAACTAGAATTATACCGGATGATGAAAAAATGAGATGCTTACGATATGGAGAGCTTATTTTACCAGTAGAAAAATGTCATTAGTGCTGATGGAATCCTCAACTGCGCGTCTAATAATTCCACCAAACAAGTAAACAGAAGACTTATTTAGCTATTTTTCATTTTGTAAAATTCATCCTTTTCCTCATTTTAATTGTTTTTGAGAGACTTTTTTAATTTATTGTTTCACGTGGACATTACATTTTGTGTCTTTTTTCCTGGAAAATAATTTGAAGATCGGTCAATGCTTTTCGTTTCATATTCGAAGATAAAATTAATTAGAAAAGCTAAATTTTATCAACTTTAAAGGAACAAATCTATACCAGATTGTTTTCTATAATTTTTTAATTAGACTTTATCTACATGTCTGGATGATTTTGAGGTATGTGCAAATATTTTAACAAGTGATAGTAGAGCTTAAAAGAAGTCAAAATAACTGAGATATATAGTATGTCCCTGGATTGAGTTTAAAACAGAAAAAAAAAATTTGAGTTTAAGCCAAAAGGAGAAACATTTTTTGCTTCACCTGAAACGAGCAAATCGATATTCAAAACCTCATTGTTCTAAGAAAAGTTTATTTTTCTTTTAATTTTTGACTTGTAATAATTTTTCTTTGCTTTGTAGGTTCCATTAGATTGGCGGTTTTATTTTTTGACAAAGATATTGCTTTGATAATTCTTGTTAAAAATTACTTTGTTTTTTTTTTTTTTTAAAGCTGTTTGTTTGACTTCCCATTTATTAAAATTATGTTTTTCACTAATATTTTTGTTATTTAACTTGCCTAAACTCATTTATCAAAATGACTCGTTGTCAAAAAAAGTCCAAAATCAAGCAAAAAATGAACTTTTTTTCCCACTGAGTCGGAATAATGAAGTTTTAATTACAGTTTTGCTCATTACACATTAAGTAAAATAGTTATTTATTATACAATACGATAAAATTGAATTTTATCTTTGAGAGCAATTTAATATGCTCGAAAAGATAATAAAAATTTTCTATATTCAAAACCTCATTGTTCTAAGAAAAGTTTATTTTTCTCTCAATTTTTACGATCAAAAAATTAAAAGCAACTTTGCTTACGATATCCTCAACTTTTTTTAAACATGGAGAGTATATTTTACCAGTATTGCTGATGGAATCCTAAACTGCGCGTCTAATAATTCCACCAAACAAGTAAACAGAAGACTTATTTAGCTATTTTTCATTTTGCAAAATTCATGCTTTTTCTCATTTTAATTATTTTTGAGAGACTTTTTTAATTTATTGCTTCACGTGGGCATTACATTTTGTGTCTTTTTTCCTAGAAAATAAGTTGGAAGATCGGTCAATGCTTTTCATTTCATATACGGAGATAAAATTAATTAGAAAAGCAAAATTTTATCAACTTTAGAGGAAAAAATCTATAGTAGATTTTTTTTTCTATATATTTTTAATTAGACTTTATCTACATGTATACTGTGTATGTGCAAATATTTTAACAAGTGATAGTAGAGCTTAAAAGAAGTCAAAATAACTAAGCTTGCCTTAGACGAGTGTTTATAGTTTCTGAGATATACAGTATGTCCCCGGATTGAGTTTAAAATAAAAAAAAAAAATATTTTTGAGTTTGAGCCAAAAGGAGAAACATTTTTTGCTTCACCTGAAACGAGCAAATCTATATTTAAAACCTCATTGTTCTAAGAAAAGTTTATTTTTCTCTTAATTTTTACGATCAAAAAATTAAAAGCAACTTTGCTTACGATATCCTCAACTTTTTTTTAAAACATGGAGAGTATATTTTGCCAGTACAAAAATGTCATCAGTGCTGATGGAATCCTAAACTTCGCGTTTAATAATTCCACCAAACAAGTAAACAGAAGAGTTATTTAGCTATTTTTAATTTTGTAAAATTCATGTTTTTTCTCATTGTAATTGTTTTTGAGAGACTTTCACGTGGGCATTACCTTTTGTGTCTTTTTTCTGGAAAATAAGTTGAAAGATCGATCAATGCTTGTCATTTCATATACGGAGATAGAATTAATTAGAAAAGCTAAATTTTATCAATTTTAGAGGAAAAAATCTATACCCGATTTTTTTCTATAATTTTTAATTCGACTTTATTTTCATGTATACCTACTGGGTGATTTTAAGGTATGTGCAAATATTCAATTAAAAAAAAAACAAAATAACTAAGCTTGCCTTAGCCGAGTGTTTATAGTTTCTGAGATATACAGTATGTCCCCGAATTGAGTTTAAAATAGGAAAAAAAATTATTTTTGAGTTTGAGCCAAAAGGAGAAACATTTTTTGCTTCACCTGAAACGAGCAAATCTATATTCAAAACCTCATTGTTCTGAAAAATGTCTATTTTTCTTTAAATTTTTGTTTTGTAGTAATTTTTCTTTGCTTTTTGGGTTCCACTAGATTGGCGGTTTTATTTTTTTGACAAAGATATTGCTTTGACAATTCTTGTTAAAAATTACATTGTTTTTCTTTTATTTTAAAGCTGTTTGTTTGAGTTTCCATTTATTAAAATTATGTTTTTCACAAATATTTTCGTTATTTGACTTGTGTAAACTCATTTATCAAAATGACATCCTTCTCAAAAAAAAAGTCCAAAATCAAGCAAAAAATGAACTTTTCTTCCCAATGAGTCGGAATAATGAAGTTTTAATTACAGTTTTGCTCATTACACATTAAGTAAAATAGTTATTTGTTATACAAGACGATAAAATTGAATTTTATCTTTGAGAGCAAGAAAATATAATGAAAATTTTATCGTCGTGTACAATATAAAATTTTATTCAATCCTAATTTTTTAGTCAATTTGGTCGATATTTATAAATGTCAAAGTAAAATTCAATAATGAAACCTAATGTCAAAGATCGTTAGCAACTAACAACCGCAGATATACAACAATGGATGTATTTTTTATCATCTAGACGATAAAATTTCATTTTAACATGAAGAAGAGAGTAGATAAAATTCAATTTTAACATAGAGGATTGAATAAAATGTTTTTCTTTTACAATTTTGGCGTAAAATCAACGATAATTTTTTTTCTGGTAAACCCAATCCGAGGACATAAAGACGCAATCTCTTCACTGGTGTCGGAAAAATTGTCAAAAAAATGTCAATATTTTTCAAATAAATCTTTCGAGTCTTTTTTTTTATGAGGACACTTTTTGTGTCTATTTTTGCTAATTTTAACCGAATTTTTTTAAAACAATGTAACAAATTTTGAAGAACAAATTTGAAATTTGAGTTGGTGAAGGTTTAAGTTGCGCCCCAAATTTGAATTTACAAAACCCTCTGTATCTCAAAAATTAAAACATTTTGATAAGACAAATGAGTTATTTTGACTGCTTTTGAGCTCTACTATCACCTGTTAAAATATTTGCACATACCTTAAAATCATAATTTGTTTTTTTTTTGCTTATTTAGTTTAGATATTACTTATAAGTAGAAAATATTTCACTGCATATTTTTTGGCACTTGCTGCTTGGATTTCTAAAATATGTTTTCACATTGACACCTAATTTTAAGGAATTCTAAATAAAAATATGTTTACTTGCTCTTTAAGTATTTCGTAAAATAGGATTTCTGCTGCTGAAGTCAAGTGAAAATTCTTCTTGCAACAAAATAAGGTTTTCGGATTCTATTGCATTGAATATGGAATTGAAAATGTGTATAAGACTTGGTAGATCTCTGAGAAACGAAGATAGCATAGTGAACATCATGATGTATTTACCTATTTGAGGTAGCTTTCAAATAACTTTACCCAATTATAAGTTTTGCAAGAAGTGTACACGATATTTCGATATTTATTTTCATTAAAAAATAGTTTCTTGTGCACTAATAATCATGGTTAATACTTTTTTCTCCTCTTATCTCTTGAAATGCATTAAATTTTAACCAAACATAAGAACAAATTTATTACGAAGTCTCAAGAAAACTTGGATGTACCAACATCTCTCATGTTATTCTTATATTGATCGAACTATTTCTACAGGAATTTACTGTAAATTATGTATGAGTAAGAAGCACAACATTTTAGTTGCCATTAATATATTTATTTTTGTTCTAATACAAATGTGATTTTAATGTTGCTAACTGATAGTTGAGACAAAATCAGTCCATTAAGATAAAAAAATAACAAAACTTCAGCAATGAATAATTGTAAAAAATCTATGCACATTTTGCAGATTGATGTTTGCGTTTTATCAGATCATTAGTTAGTTCATTTTAATGTAAATTTTTCTAATTAATCCATATTTTCCACCCGTTTAAATAAACAATTTTTGGTGGTGTATAATCATGAGCGATAAACACGTATGGATTTGCACTGTTGACCCAAAAATATTTCATCAAAGCATAAGTACTAAAATTTGGTAATCATGTGGGTGTGTTTATTTATAAACGAAATGTTTGAATTAAAAAGCCAACGGGTATTTAAATTTAATTTAAAACATTTGCGTTTGGAATTAAAGAAATTTTTTTGTTTAAGAAGTAGATGCTTGATGCTATTAGGGAAATTTGCTTTTTTATTCAGTTCAAAAACATAGAACCAAAAATTGTTTTTGAAATATCCATTTTTATAGATGTGTATTGTTGCATCCTAATACCAAAAATAGGAAACAAAACACTGGAACGTAATAAGGCATCTTGTTATGTGAAAACTTCTTACATTTTACAAGATATCAGCTAAAGGCAATATTGAAGAATTTATATACTTCTGTGAAATATAAGAACAGTTTTAATCATAATAATTTTAAATTTTAACATGTGCCATTTAGCACCCTAAAAAAATTTACATTACTTCTCCACATTGTGTTTTTTTTTCTGTGAGAAATGTTATCAACGGTGGTTTGTATATAAACCAGAAATTCGCCGAGTTGCGAGTTATGTTGATTAAAATATTTGAGTTATTTCACCTTCAGTAGGCATAAAAGTTTCAGTTTATTTAGAATGTTGATTGACACAAGGGAATTCTGAACTAAAATGAGTAATTTCTCTTTTCCAAGACAAAAAAACCAATGGGACGAACACAAAAGCGAAGTACTTAACATATTTACTCTGTCTTAATGAATTGCAATTTTCACTCCTAACAAAATTAACTACTAATCAGAACGAATTTATTTTTTATTAACAATAAACGGAGAAAATTTGTTTGAAAAACTGCTATATTTTTTTATAAAGCAACTGGAAAATTTACTTTTCTCTTATGAAACAATATTTTCCTCCAGCAAGCTAACACAAAATAATGAGTAGCACTATCTGATTAATTTCTGTATCATGGCTGCTAGAGATCAGTCAACGATGCTTTAATTTGTTATTAGGGAACAAGATTGGAAGCACTTCAAAGAAATAATTGTCTCTATTATGAAACAAATAATACACTTATTTGCCATTTAGGTTAATTGAACTTGTTTAATTAGGCTGTAATTAAATTTTAATTACATTTTCGGTAAGAAGTTTAAAACTGGCTTAGGATATCGATAAGAGGGAAAAATTGTTACAAAAAAACACAGTAGAAGTTTCATTAAATTAAAAAGACTTTAGGGTTTTAGTTTATTTACTTCATTAGTTTGCGTTATTATCCAAACAAATTGTAATTCAACACCGCAGCAGGATGCAAATTAATTTAATCAATTATGTTACATAAATAATGCATAAAATTATGTACTTTTTAATATTTTTTTATTTTTAGTTGAGATGAGCCAAGAAAATTTCTAGTACATTAATTAAAGAATAACAAAATAATAATTCTATTCTTTAAAAAACTTGTGTTTATCTAAAATTTATTTGTTGTATTAAGTAAAAAATTGGAACTTTTAATTATTCCAGAGAGAAATATTTAATACTGTAGTGAAAAAACATTATGGAAATAGTTCCGAGGTATAAATTTTTAATTATTTACCACCATCAGATTTTAATTAATTAATGATAAATGTGTACGTGGAAAAAATATTTGTTCTCTCTTTATATTAATGTACAATTAAAATTAAAGTAAAAAAATTGGAAAACCGAAATTTTGTAAACAGATATTTTATTTATTGTGTATTGTGTAATTTAGATAAAATTAAAATTTTCTTATGGGTTTATCAGTTGATGAGAATTTGATGCAATGAAAACTGAATTCAGTGAATTACCAGTTCTATTACTGACGGTATAAATTGACGATTTCAGAATATGAAAATTTTGTTTTAAATATATTTGCTGGCAACATACAAATCCCATTGTGAGCGCCAATTCATTTAAACTGAAATAAATTTTACATAATTAACAAATGGAAATAATTCACTTTTAAATCTGTGCTTCGAATTTTTTTATTGGTTTTGTTACGGATACTTTAAACAAATATTCCTATTTCGTGTAGGAAAATGGAACCACTCCGGAACGAAATTCAATTAATACGACCAAATATTGAAAAAATAAATTACGAAAGAGCTACGAATTCTTTTTCGTGTCGGAAGTTAAAATAAAATGACGTTATTAAACTTTTTGAATTAATTTAACTTTTATTAAATCCTGAAGTACATTTTATGGGACCGTTGTAATTAAATTGTTACAAAGCGATGTAAGAGTGTTTTATTGAGTTTCTTTATTTAATATAGCTATCTAAACGCGAAACTGAAATATTTTTTATCTTTCTAATCAGTCATTCCTTCTGACAACGACGTAATGTTGATTTAGTTGAATAAAAATCAATCTCATAGGATTCTTACCACCTTGCTTTTTTATTAAACTGACAAATGTGTGATAAATTGATGGAATTTTTTCGATTTTGTTTAGATTTTCAATTGTGATGTAAAAAGATACCTCAGCTTTATTTAATAGTCCTACCTATTTTAAGGTTTTATTGAAGGGGAAGGGGCATTAAATTCATTCATAAAAACAAACGATTTCACTAAAATAAACATAGCCTGTTCTAGATGACACAAATAAATACAGCTTCATTTTTTTTTTCAATTTTAGAAGCATAAATTTTAGAAATTAAACAAATTGTAGTCCGTAACGTGCTATTGAAATAAACTTGTGTTTGTAACAAAATACGTAATATTTAAACATCAAACATGAAGTGAACTCTGATGCATATTTCAAAGGCCATTATTATGCTCGTTTTCATGTAGTTGCGAGATAAAACTAGCTTTAACAAATTTGTTACAAATGAACTAAAAGTTACTTAAAAGAAATCCCATTGTTTGAACAAAATTTAATTATTTGGATGGTAGTTTTAATATAAATAATAATAACAGATTTATAAGCAACGTTTTGTGTAAAAAGGTAGTGGAAGGTAGAAGATAGTTAAAGGTTTGTCCTATTTTAAATAAAAGTATTAAAAATTACATTACTGTTTTTTCGTCAACATTTATTTTTTGATTTATCTTGTTGTAAAACGAAACACATTCTTCCATTAAATAAGACTCGGGCCGCAGTTGTTTGTCCGTTTCGCAATTAATCACTAGGATGGAAGATTAAAAATGAAAAATAAAATGACTAGTAACTTGACGTAATGAGCACAAAAATTAAAATTCTTTCCAAGCTGTTAGCCCACAAAAAAAGCTCTTGAAACAATTTATTTCACTGAAGTTTTGTGTTTTTCTATCGATTATTTTAAAAATAAGACACTATCAAACTTTTTTATTTTTTTTTATTGCAGCTCTTGATTCTAAACTGCATAATTAAAGTGTACATACACCAGCTACTATAACGCAATTAGGTTTACCAAACGTTCTACAAACAGTTTGTAGATTTGAATGTTTTAAAAGCTGTAAGGGAAACATTCTGGTATTTTTTAAAAGGAACAAATTAAATGCACAGTAAAATAATGAATGCTAACTAAAAATAATAAATGCACAGTAAAAATAAATACAGGGTAAAAATAAATGTACAGTAAAATAATACATGCACAGTAAAATTAAAAAATTCACAGTAAAAATAATAAATGCACAATAAAGACAATGTGTACTGATCAAAATTGAATTATTTATTATTATTATTATTTTAAATCATAACAAAATTAAAAATGGGTGTGAATTTCATAAAAGTGGCTTTTTTGGAACATGTTGTCTTAGTTTGGCATCTTCCTGGAGAAGAAATGTCAACATTTTGATGACAAAACTTTTTTTCAATAGTTTGAATCGTTTATTAATATTTTGGGTGGTTTGAAATAAAAATGAGAAATATTTTTTGACTAATTTCCTTATAATAATACGAATTAGCCATACAAACACTAGACTCTCATTTCTTTATTCTCTTTTTCATTATTGATAGAGCATTTATTATTCATTTGCTCAAATAATAGCTATAATGACAATAACACATTCTATTCTATTTCTAAATAATTCAGTTCTGATCATTTACAATTTTTTGTTAATTTATTAGCGTAATTGTAGTTATTATTGTGACAAAATTTCACCTTGAAAAAAAAAACAAATCGAGAAACTATTCATTGTAGGTGGTATTATTTTCTTATTTGTCCACGAAATCTCGGTTAACTTCCCAGCTATACAGCAATGCTAAACTTGTCTAATTTCATTACGCGGTCAGCACAATTCAGGTTGTTCAAATTCCGACCGATCCAAGTCATGAAATTATTAAAACGGTTAAACATTTGGACATAAACAACAGTATGCTGCATAATATCGTATTTTATTACAGTTGCAGTAACAACAGTAATTAACACATTTAATAAGCATGAACGTGGAGTTATTAAAATTGTCATCTTACAAAGGCAAAGAATTACTTCAAAAATAAAATTAGACGAAAAGAACGCAACCCAAAGAATGTCTATAATATGCTGCATTCTAGTAAATTAAATTACGGTAATTAAATTTATGGAAACACGAAGTTATTGAAAACACAAGACCAAACTCAATTTTGGTTTATTAATATTTATCGACAATTAGTTTAAAGGTATTCGGTTAAAAATAAAATTCGGTGTTTTTGAGAAGACAAGAATATTTTATTAAAACTTAAAAGCTTGTTTACAAAACTGTTTTTTAGATAATTAAAGCACTTTCCTGTTTTAGTTCAAAAATACATCTTCTGTAACATTTTTCCAATGCTAGGTAATGTGTTGTTACACATTGTGTGTCTATTTTTCTTCAATATTAACAAAACTTTTTTTACATACAGGGTGTCCCAGCGAATTGAAAAAGTTCATTAGTGACCTTTAAATGGAAAAAATTTAAAAAAATATATAGGACATTGACTAATCTAGTCCATCGCTTAAATTTTTTTTCAACTATACAGCGTGTCTCAAAAATAAGTTACAATACAAACTTGTGTTTTTTTTAATGAAACACCAAATGTTTCTTAGCGTTTTTGGATGTAGATTTATATGACAATGTTTTTCAGCTAAACTTTTATTGGTCGATTTTGCTTAGTTTTAAAAATAACACGGTTTTTTGACGCAAACTTGCACTTTTTAAAAATTTATCACACAAAAACTAAGACATCTGGAAATATTTTTTACTGCCGCAAAAAAGAAGGTACAAACTAGGTTGTAACATTTTTTTAGTGTGTGCATTTGCGAAGATAAAAAATGAAGTCGTTTGTTAAAAGTTCAACAACTTAAAAAAATTAAATGGAACGCCCTATTTATTGTTTTTGCATTTAAAAGATTATTAAATTGTCTTTCTAAAATTATTTACTTTTAGGTGTTTATAATCAATAACTAAAAAGATATTGAACGTTAAACATTAAAAAAAATAATTACTATTTTTTCAGTAGCCAAAAAGTGCACAGTTGCACAAGAGATGGAAGAAATATCACTTAATAATCACATTTGTGTTAAACTGAATCCATTATTCTTTATTTTTACAATAAAATAATTCGAATTTCAGTATTTATAACGACTTTATATTTATCAATCTATTAGATCCAAAAATAAAAAATTGGGTGTTCCATTAAATTTTTTTAAGTTATTTAACTTTTAACACTCTTCTTAATTTATTAATCTTTACAAATGCAAAACACTAAAAAATTGCTACAGCTTTAATTTCTGTACTTTCTTCTTTGCAGAAGTAAGAGAAAATTTGTTCTAGCTGTCTTAGTTTTTGTGTAATATTTTTTTTAAATGCACGTTTTCGTCAAAAAAAAACTAAGCAATATCGACTAATAAAAGTTTAAAAACATTGTTTTAAAAGACTACATCCAAAAATGTGTTTCATTTAAAAAAACACAAGTTTGGATTGTAACTTATTTTTGGGACATGCTGTATGGTTGAAAATAATTTTAGGTGATGCACTATCAATGTTCTATACAATACTTTTTTAAATTTATCATTTAAAGGTCACTAATGGTCTTTTTCAACTCGCTGAGACACCCTGTATTATTATCAGCCGTTGATTTATTAATCAAAAACTTAAAAAATGTTTACTATAAATTTTTTAAGAAAGTTTGCGATATAAATAATGTTGAATTACTCATTCATCCATCAAGAATATCGCTGACCACCACCGAAGATAACAACAAGAGTTACAATTTATTGCCTAGTTAAATCATTCAGTTTGGATCGTTTCTATCTCAACTCTACAAGTCGACAAATCAAAGACACTTAACGTTATTTTTCTCTTTCGTTAATATTTGTTTCCTCCCACAGCTTTTAAACGCTTGAGTACAGATTATAGTAAAAGCCAACAATAAATTGTTTTTATTGACACATAAAAAAGATAGCAGTTTTATTTGTGCGAGTTCTTTTCTTTCAGTCGTTTCAGAATGACACCCATGTTGCTAATCGTAGCGAAGGGCTCAGTCCCTAAACTTTCATAATATTGACGATAATAAACTCTTGAATTTTAAACAGGGGCATAATAGCATTGTCACTTTATACGACAACGGCAAAACACCCTTTGAAGTGTTAGTGAAATATTTGCACAAATATGAGGTGAAAAAATTTATTAAATTAGTGTCAACGATGGCCACCGCAATTCTAAATTACCATGCAAATTCACTTATTCGGCCACCGGAAAGCCAATATGTTATGCGTTTGCACTTTTGCTCGACATTTGGAACGGAATAAAATTCTATTAACGTTCTTCTGTAATGTTAATGTTGAGAATTAGTAAAATTAACACTACAAAAATGCGTTTTTGGTGATAAATTAAACTTAACAAGTGCCTTTCCACCTTAGGAATGCGTTAATAAAATTATACGACATCATAAAAAAGTCGACGTGTCTAGACTGACAAGTATTTTTATGAAATATTAAGAAGAAAGGTGCTGAATTATTGAGGGTGAGGTATTAAAAATGTAATAAATTAAGATATAAAACAGGATAGACACTTTACAATTTTATAATCGTATTTTTGTGCTAAGCTTGCAAGTTTGTTTATTATCTTTCAAAAGATAATCAAATAAGCGGTTCTATTAGAGGCAGCAAAAATTATAAATATGAAACGTTAATTTACAAATACTTTAATTCTGAAGGCTTTAATTAGAACATGCTTATCATTTAATTACAAATTTGCGTTTTGTGCATGTTCTAGCCCGGCGCATCCACCAAAACTGATTAATTATCCAGACTGACTAAACAGTAACACTTTTTATAAACATCATTATATATTATAATTAACTCATTTGTAGAAACAAATTCATCATTTTTTGGCAATTTATTTCTTATAAAATCAATATTACTTGCTTCTAAAATTTTCAACACTAATAAAACATTAAAATACTTAAACTAGAAAACTCACAAACTCCCAATTTTGATAAAAATAGTTATTTATTCGACGAGTTTGAGTGTAAATCAGACTCTTTATTTGACCGAGTGGATTTTTAAACCACGAGTGTAACGAGTGGTTTACCATCCACGAGGTGGAATAAAGCGTCCGATTTACACTCAAACGAGTGGAATACAACATTTTATTCTTCGAATTAGAGTCAACAAGGCTTAAACTTGCTTTAAATCTGTTAAAAATAATTTGACGTTTTGTATTGAGAAATGCCAAACAGTTGTCAAAACTTCCTTACACGGGAGAAAAACCGTAAATTTTGACAGTGTTGAAGAATAAAATATCTAATAACACTTTTTTAAAGTCGATTCTAACTTTCTCGATATTTACGATTTTTTTCTGCTGACTTACAAAAAAAGGTGGATATTTTGATTGAACCCGAGGAGTTAAGCGCTTCTCGTTATACCATAATTCCATTATTTACACTGATAATTCTAAAATAATTCCAAATAATTACAAATAATTCCACATATTTCCAAACAATTCCAAATTTAAATAAAAGTAAACTAATGTGATATTATTTATAGTCTCTGCTTGATTAAATAATTTCCTGATATTATTTTTTTATATTTACATAATTTTTTCACTATGAGAAATACAGGGTGTGTCAGAACTCAAGCCCCAGAGAAAAAAAGTTGCAAGAAAGAAAGAAAACATACCAGGAATATGGAGATTTTGACATTTATTTTTTGACATTTGACATTTTTTATGATGATCTTGTATGTTTTTTTATAACTTTTTTATAATATAAAAGGTACAAACATTTTACTAATAAAAGCCACAAATAACATTAAATAGAGTTACAATTTAGGATCCAACTTCCTGGTTTCCTCTTCGAATAGCCTGCAGCCAAAAAAAACTTGAAAAATTATTTTTCCAACAGAAATAAATAGAGTCAAAATGCAAAATTTCAAAATTTTAATAAATGGAATTTTTTTAACATTTTAACATTTTACCACCCTCTATAACAGTATTTCAAAATTTCTCTAATTTTAATTACCTTTTGTAGTTTTGTTTTTTTTTTATTTAATCTTTTATTTTTAATAACTACCTAATATCAAAGTAAACACAATCAAACACAAAATTCCACGTAATTCCACCAACTTGAACACCATAATTCCACAGCGGTACACCAGTAAAAATTGGATATTCAAGGACATTAATTTTTTAGAGTATTTTTCCATAGAGTAGATAAAATAAAGAAAAAAAAAAGACTTATAAAAACAGAAAAATAGAGTTCCCTAGCATCACAGTTTTGGCTTATAAAAACAGAAAAATAGAGTTTTCTAGCATCACAGTTTGAAAATTATCAAAGTTTGGTTGGAAAAAAATATTTTGTAATTTCCAATCTTTCAAACTAAGTCTTTGTTTACCAGAAATTTGTTTCTATTTATACCTTGCCTATAGAATTCACGCTTTTTTAATTATTTTATTCTAAAAAACGGAAAATTGTGTAAATGGGGTAATTACAGAGGATGATGGTCGCTTCTCAAAACGATGAACCATTTTATTAATTGATTTTATTTAGGGCGCCTTGGACCAAGTGAAAATATTCCGCGATCCTAACATGGCAGCAGATCAATGTAAAACAGATTTTCAGGTTTGTGATTTAGTTTCTATTGAAGAATTAAATAAGTAATCGGACTAAGTGCTAGATTTCTTTTGCCACCTTATTATGTAGATTTTAGTTCTTAATTTCTTTATTTTTTTCAACCAGGGTTTTCAAAAGCTCAATCCCGAAAACGAAAACGAAATAGATGAAGTAAGTAATAATGCAAAGTAACTACTAATAACTGCACTAAACACCGATCAATATTGATGTACGTACTAACAAACTAATTACTTACAAAAAAACTGCCAGTATAAATAATATTTCTATTTTTAACTACTTTATTCAGAATATGTAGGAGATTTAATTTAAAATGTAGTACTTCATTTTTATGTTCAATTTAATCATAACTTTCAAGTAAATTAAAATAGAATTACTCCGTTTATTTGTTCCAGATCATTATATTTTACAAACTTAAATAAAAATAAACAAATTTGGCAAACAAACTTCAAAAGTCGAACTTTATGAAGATTCCAAAGCTTTCGTGTTGTTATTTTAGTATCATAAATTATTCGTTGTGTTAATTCGTTGAAATTGTAGGAGTGAATAACACAAACTGTTAAATATTTAAGTCTTTGCTTGAATAAGCATTATTGTGAAGTTCAATGATAAAAACTGATCTTAATTTAGGTCGAACGCAGCGACTATGATGGAACATTCAGAGAAGGAAGTGGATCAGAAGACTACGGTTTTATTCCACCTCCACCCCCACCCCCAAATGGTAAGCCTTGCATTTGTGATAACGAGAATTGTTGCAACTATCTTTTCAATGATATCAAAGCTAGCCTCGGAAATAAGGGCGAAAAAGGCGACAGAGGCCCAAGGGTAAAACTGAAGCAAAAGTTGTATTTTTTTTAATTAATTATTTTAGGGCCCTCCTGGCGAATCAATCAGGGGACCACCGGGTCCCCCAGGCCCTCCTGGCTTGCCAGGACCTGCAGCCCCCGAGGTACCAATTGCGATTTTTCCACCAGAAAAATTCAAGTTTTGGTTTTAGGGGGTGTGTTCTTGTAATTTTACTAGTTTGATAAGTTCCTTATCATCAACAAACTCAATGGGTGAGGGTAAGCCAGGCCCTCCTGGTATGACAGGCCAACCGGGGTTTCCTGGGGATAAAGGTATCCCGGGCCTTCCGGGGGATAAAGGTGAGAGGGGTGAGCGTGGTCCTCAAGGACCAATTGGACTGCAAGGACCTAAGGGTGAACCTGGGAAGGATGGACTTCCTGGAAAACCAGGTGCTCCGGGCCCTCCAGGACCCCCTGGTCCAGTCGAATTCGAAAATGTCGACGTGAGTACCTCAATAATTAATTAAAATTAATTTGTTAATTTGCTACCACACTTTCACTTTCACAAGCAGCCGAGTTGGAAACCTAGAGGTCCGTTTAAGGTACAACACTTTTTACTTAAATGGGGCCTTTTTCAGAAAATCTACGCTAGCACATTTCAATCAAATTAAATGTTATTTTTAGTAATTTATTTTGTTATTTTTCTTTAGGAGACAGTCCTTGGAGGACCTCTTGTACGTCCTGGCGTCCCCGGAGCCAAAGGCGAGCCCGGCAAACCCGGCCCTTCCGGCCCTCGAGGAGAAAAAGGTCCCGTGGGAACGAAGGGATCTCGCGGGGATCCCGGCCCGAAAGGCGAACGAGGAGATCGAGGTTTTCCCGGTGAAAGAGGTCCCCCGGGTGTTAAAGGAGAGTCCGGGAGTCCGGGTTTGGACGGAATACCCGGAAATCCCGGAAAGCATGGCGATAAGGGAGAAAAGGGGGCTGTGGGGCCTCAAGGACCACCAGGCCCGCCCGGGATTGCGTATAGTGGTGACATGACGGGTATTGTACCGGGTTTACCGGGACAGAAGGGAGAACCGGGCGAAAAAGGTCCAAAGGGGGACAAGGGTGAAGAGGGAGAAGCTGGAATACCGGGAGTTCCGGGAATGAAAGGAGTGCCAGGTGGAGTTGGGGAGAAGGGGGAACAGGGGGAAAGTGGGGCTATTGGGCCAGTGGGCCCCCCAGGGTCTAAGGGAGAAAAGGGGGAAAGGGGGCCGCCGGGAAGCATCATTATGCCCAACGGAAATGAAGAAATTATAACAGTAAAGGTGAGGAATTTATAAATAAAAATACATTTATTATAAATTATCGTCAAAGAACGTAAAAAAATGCGTTTATAATCCAAAAAAATCTTTGAAATTTTAATTTTTATGTGACCGTCTCGACTTTTATAAAAATATTTTGACTTAGTCACAATTTATCGATAAAAAAGCCTTAAATTTATGGTTGGTGGAATCTCTTTCAAATAATTTTTATTTCATAATGTATCAACTCAACCACAATATTCGAACTTTCGTCAAGAAAAAAATTAGAAGATTTATTCTTTATTTATCTGACAATTATTTTTTTAAACTAATTACAAGTTGAAATAATAACAATTTATTAAGAGTATTTCACTTTTCAAGAATTCATACCAAAAAAAAACAGGATTTAACACTTTAGAAAAAAATATAAAACCAATCATCAAAATAAAAAATTACGAAAAAACCTGCGGAAGGTTTATTATTGTTTTGTAAATATTACCATTGACACAATATATACAAACACAAATAAAACAAGAATTTAAGAATTTTTTAACTTTTATTTCAAATTAATATAAAAAGCAAATTTTGTAATGAAAAAAAAAGAAAGCAAACTTTCAACTTAACATTTTTGTTAAATGTTTGTACAATTTAATTTTTTTTAAGGGTGATAAAGGAGATATGGGTAGACGAGGCAGACGGGGAAAACCCGGACCTCCAGGACCAGCAGGCCCTCCGGGAAAATCGGGTCCTGTGGGAGAAATAGGACTTCCTGGGTGGATGGTATGTTTTTTTAATTTCTATGACTCGGAAATTATATCTTTTTTTACATTCTTGCTAACAGAATGGGAAGGTAAGAAATTGTATTGAAAAAAAAAGAATTAAAAAATAGTATTAAATTTATTAATAATTACTTAAATTAAGGTTGAAATATACTGTATAAAAAAAAAATCATAATTCAAAAATTCTGAAAAAAAACATCTTTTTGATGGCCTTAGCAACAATATACATATATTAATTTGAATTTTTTTGTTCGTGTCGTTTAAAAGTTTAAAAGAAACCTCTATTTTTGGCCATTTAATTTTTTTATAAAAAAACTGTTCAAAAGAATTTTTTTATTTATTTTTGGCGTTTTGTAGATTACTTACTTATGTTACTATATTTTTTCATGGAAATTGAATTATACGTTTTTTCATAAAAAAAATAAAAACTATTGAATTTTGCATTCCATTACAAATACTCAAAGAGATATATCCAATTATAAAAAACACAATCAATTTGTTTACTGTTTTTCTTAAAAATTCAATTTTTTTTTTTCGTTTGAAGACTTGTTTGTTTAGAAAAAGTTCCTATTTTCTGATTATTCTAATTTTTCGATACCTTCATTATCATCAAATGACTTTTTATCACCCTTACGAAAGTAGCAAAATGGAACACGAAAGTCCTTTAAGGAGGATTAGACTCTTTTTAGTTTAATTTTTTGTCTTTCTGGAGTAAAATTAAATTAAGTTCTCACGCATTTTTTCTTTTGATAAAAAATTGATTCAAACAAATTTTCCACCCTAAAGAAACGGTTTTTATCTCTTTTATACAAAAAGTTTGCTTTGCGTAGAAACATTTAAAAATAATACATTTTAAAGATTTGTGAGACGCCTTAAATAAATTCTCTTTTAGATGTAGAAAATTGTTTCGGGAATGCTTCTTTCGTAATCTAAACTGTTAGTGTGATACAGATCTTGCAGTTTATTTTTATATTAGGGTCGACCGGGTGCTTCAGGATTACCAGGAATTCCGGGACCAAAGGGTGAAAAAGGAGACTCGGGAGGGGTGAGTTTTTTCAATTTTAATCAAACTTGAAAGAAATTATTTGGTTTTGTTTACTTATTGAGACAATTATGAAACGCTTTTATAGTAAATCTATTATCCAAAAGAGACAAGACATTCTGATAAATGAGGCCGTTATTTAATGATGAATTTGCGTGCGTTTAATAAAGCACTATTATTACCGTTGTTGCCGATTTGCTACATTAATAATAATGATAATCTAAACAAATGATTCGTTTAGACATTTTCATTATTAAAAGTTGAATGACAATGTTATTGTTATCAAACAGCCTAAAGGTGATAAGGGCGACAAAGGTGATAAAGGCCTAGATGGAATTCCTGGAAGAGATGGGCGAGACGGCAGTCCGGGTCCTCCGGGTTTACCTGGACCGACTTCTCCAGATGAAACGATCCGATATGTGCCAGTGCCGGGCCCTCCTGGACCTCCCGGACCGCCCGGAATTCCCGGAGTTTCGGTAACAGGACCAAAAGGCGAACCGGGCGGCACGCCATATGGAGAACCGACGTATAACTTACGACCAGGTGAGGTATTACATTGCACTTTGCCACAATAGTAACACAATTTAGTCAGTAATTTGACTAGAAGGGTCAATTTATTCATTTAGTGAGTCAAAATTTTAATATAATAAACTAACACAATTTTAAAAATCTTTTTTGTGCTTACGCTTCAAGGAACAAGAAGTAGTTTGGAAGAATTGAAGGCTTTGAGAGAACTAAAGGATTTGAAGTCAGGTAGTGATAGTTATAATATTTTACTTAAATAAATTACTTATTCCATATGAAATTTGACACTTTTAGACTTCAACTTTCTGTTAAATAAACATCTATTTTTAAACTCGTTTAACTTACTTTATATTCACATATTTTATCTTATCTTTTTTATTTACTGTACCAAAATTATAAGAAATGATTATTTTTATTGTTTGTCCCTCTACTTTTAATCTCTTAGACACAAAGTCTAACTGTTTTGTGTTTTTTTTTGTCTAGTTTATTTAATTAAACGTGTTATTAGTTATCTGTGTCAGATAAACAAGTCAAATAACAAATAATAATTGACTAAGTTTTAAATTCTACATTTGAGTTTGTTTATTCTGTTTAAACTGCACAGTGATGACCTTAAATTTTATTTTCCTGAATTTCAGAAATTTAAAATGCTTGAACAAATAGATAAATTATGTTATTACTGGCAAATCAATGCCATTCATGAGCTTTTGATGTGAATGCCTCTACTTTATTCCTTTAATAATGTTTATTACCATTAATAATTCTACAAATATTAAACATGGTGATACTAATTAGCCTCATAATTAGTAAGCATGACGCTGTCCAATTTATGCGAAAAAGTAAATTTTTTTTGGTAATTTTTTACCCAGTTTTAGGCCATGTTTCACCACCAGATTAAAAATTAATTTATGAGTGCTCCTAATTTTTTGCATATACCTTATGACGAAAGACAGGAAAATTTGTTGATTTTTAGAAATTTAAATTAAATTAATTAATTAATTTTAAGATAAAAGCATCAATATTTTAAAATTTCCTCATTGATTATTAGTCTCTTTTAGTGAATACATTATTGTTAAAATAGATTATAATTCTCAAAATAGGCATTTGTAAATTGATATGAGAAAACAAGTTTCGTAATATTGAGTTTTAACACTAGTTCTAGTTTATAAAAGGAATAGTGTTGCACATAAATGCCGTAAATGACTTGTAGAAGGGTTATTTGATTGTATTTTATTATATTTTGCACTGTTTATAATCTTTCCAAAAAAAACTATGAAAAACTTTAGCTGTGTATGTCAAACTTTGATTTTTAAAATGAATATTCACATACCTTATATTTTTTCTTATTAAAAAATTGACTTTGTTTCTGAGTGGGTGTTTCTACAAAAGGGTGATTTGGAGAAAATACAATTGGGAACAAACTAAATGCATAGTGAAAATAATAAATATAAATGCACAGAACAGACAATGAATGAATGTCTAGTAAAACTAATTAATTTAATATTCACACATTTACAAAGAAAATGTTGCCGAACAAAATCGGAATATTGCAAAACGTTCAAAAACAAAATTCTGGTATCAGGAGCACAGCAGTGCAAAGACTGATTACCATTTGTGCACAGTTTCCAGCTCTTGCTAAAATCATTCTTGCGCAGGGGCTCTTGCTAATACATATACCACCCTCCAATAATAACAAACATTCAGTAATATAAAAATAAGTACCAATAATAAATAACATTCTTGCGCAGGGGCTATACATTGTTATCTAACCAAGACTGAAAATTCTTTAAATTTTATGTTGTTTTACTAATTTTGATTAAAGTTACTGAGCATTTATTATTTTTACTGTGCAAATTGGATTTTTTTACTGAACAAATTACAATAAAATACTGTGCGTGCTTTACTTAACATTTATTCTTTTTACTGTGCAAAAAATAATTAAATACTGATCATTTATCATTTTATGCTGATCAAAATTGAATGATTTACTGATCGCTTTAATACTACCCAAAATTATTGAGACTTCAGAAAATTTGCAAAAAACAGGGGTCCCGAAAAATTGTTTAAAGATTTTTTAGAAATAAGAAAAAAGTGCGTCTAAAAAAGCATACGAGAATTAGATCTTATATTAAAAAAAAATCACTACCCTTCAGAATTAAGGTCAGTGGTGTACGCGGTTTAGAAAAACCCCCTAACACCCTATATTTTTATGACTTACTGTATTTTCCTTAATAAATATTTAAATAGTTACTAGTATTTAAAAATATATTTCAATTTTTACTACTATTAAATTGAAGGTCTAAATCAATTTTCAAAACTACAAGGCATACTCTTTTATTAAATGATTATAAGGATAAAAATAAAAAAATTCTGGAATTATAGTATTCTACTCGTATATTAGACAATTATTCGCTCAGATTATTAAAAAACTCGCGTTTTGCTCGTTTTTTAAACTTCATCTTCGTGAACAATAGCCATCACTTTATGCAATATCATACTACTGTGGATACAGCGTTAACCAACCATTGTAAAAAGTCACAATTACCAAATAGTATATTATGTTATTAAGAGTAAAAGTGATAGATATGTGGAGAAGCTGATCATCAAATTAAGCTTTTACTCCGAATAACATATTTTATTTTATTCACAAATGTAGTAAAGAGCAACACTATAATTAGCAAGTAAATCAACAAAACAATTTGCAATGAAATTATCGCAATTTATGTTAAGATTGTCAAGAGTGTTTCAAATTCAAATCGAAGCTTTTCTATTATTGCAACAAAAAATGAACATATAAACAAATAAAAAATAAAAATTGTCATTTTCGACTTAGAAATTGTTACAATAATTTAATTTTTCGAAAATTATTATATTTTGTTTAATGAAAAACAACGAGTTTCACAACTTTATGACAAATTAAAGTTGTATAGTTCCTTTTTCGCTAGGTAACTTATATTGTAAATATTTCTGACTAACTCTCTTAACTTAATCCAATGCTACATTCTTGTAGCAGTACATTCTAAGCGCGCCCCAGACGCGTATTATTAAGTTAACTATGATTAAAGTTTGATTCTACAACATGTGTCGCAGACCCGTGAAAATAGTCTCCATTATTTGAAATCCCTTTTAGGCAGATCCACAGCAAGTCCACCGATATTCACGGCTTCTGAACAAGAAGTTGCGACTCGCATTGTGCCCGGAGCTGTAACTTTCCAGGACCATGACGCCATGATAAAGATGTCGTCGGTCAGTCCCGTGGGAACTTTGGCCTATGTTATTGAAGAAGAAGCGCTTCTTGTGCGAGTTAATAACGGTTGGCAATACATTGCGGTAAGTTTGATAACGAGGATTTGAGATTTGCAAAAGTTTTGTTTGATATGTGCTGATTATTCCAGTTGGGATCCGTTCTACCCGTGACCACCCCCGCGCCGCCCACCACAACTGGCCCGCAACTAAGGCCGCCTTTCGAAGCCAGTAATCTCATTAATCACATATCGAAACCAGCTGATGTTCCCAATGTGAGTATTCTTAGTGGTTTCTTTGCACTCTGACTTGGACACAAACATTTAGCTTGCCCCAACACAGATTTATCCAGTGGCGGCTCGTAGTCTTATATTAAGAGGAGGCAGATCTTTTTTTTTTTAATACAGGGTGTCCCAGCGAGTTGAAAAAGTCCACTAATGACATTTAACTTTACTAATCTAGTACATCACCGAAAATTATTTTCAACCATACAGTATGTCACAAAAATAAATTACGATACAATATAAATCTTTTCCATTATAAACGTCATTTCATATTTAACAGTATATTCAGTTTGAAGTGAAGCTTAGTTATCGATTTTACTTTCAATTGAATAGATAAATAAAAAATATTTTGAAAAATTCACAACTATACAAGGTGATTCTTTTAGGGCCTACATTAGAAACTTTTTAACTTCTAAAGCAGATAGGAATTTGAAATTTTGTACACAACCCAAATCAACCAGTCTGAGTTCAACTAAATTATTTTCAAAATGACTGAACTTCCGGAACTACGAGAAATTGGCGCCAACTTTGAAATTTTAAATGGTACCCACTTATTTTTATTGCATTTTTGAATTCTCCTCTTTAAACTAAGTAAAATGTACCTAGTTGTTAGTACTTAACTATCATAGTTTTTAACATATGTCAATTTTTTGGTCAAAATTTTCACTTGCAGGGGTTCATTCAAAACATCACAGCTCTTGAACCCTTTGCGATAAGTGAATATTTTTTGTTGCATTCGAAAACCAAAGGTTCGAAAAGTTTTCTAGAATTTTCAAAATTGTTGACTGTCAAATTGCAAGGCTAGTATGATTTTTTGAAAATGATCATTAACAAACAGCTTTAACTCAGTTTTTTCAAATGAAATGACTCTATTTTCTCAACGGCAATCAAAACTACATCAATTTGTAGAAGGACTTTTATCAACATGTCCTATACCTATCTCTTATTCAATTCATCAATTTGTAGAAGGACTTTTATCAACATGTCCTATACCTATCTCTTATAGTTTTTGAAATAATCACAAAAAACATGTTAATGTTTTTATTTTTATAGTTAATCACGTAGGCTTTGGAAAAATACAATAAGATATACTTATAATTAATACAGATGTTCGATATGTTTACCATTTTCAAACAGTCAAAACTCGATGGTGAACTGATTTGAGTGGCTTCCATTATTTCATTTGGTTGAAGATTATTAAATGCCGCCTCAATTCTTTGTAATTCCGGATGGGTGTTGTGTAGACTAATAAATCTTTAATTCGTTTTGATATTAAAAAAAATTGTAGATTATTTATTATGTGGGAGGTTTTTTTTCTTACTAAAATAGTGTTTGTTTTATTCGTATTCTAAATTAATTTGCAAATCTTATTGTATTAAAGTTAGAAGTAATTTTTTGGTAATAATTTGGTTATTAGTTCTCCAATAGCTAGGATATTTTTTTAATACACAAAAATTAAAATTGATTAATTTAGTTTTAATAAAATAACTCAACTGAACAATTATTATAAAAAACAAATTTGTAAATTTGTTACAATTGTTTTGCAACACTTCTCCAAAGATTATGAATTTGCAAGAAGAAGTCAAGTTTTTTAAGCTCCATCCAAAACAACTTTGAAATTCTCAAGGGGTTTTCTCAAATCAAAAAAATAATAGAGAATAATATAGAGAACTAATTAATAGAGAATAAAATTAATCCTTGTGTCTTTTATTCGAAGTATTGAAGAAATAATAGAGAGTTATTGTAATTTTCTTATAAATTTGTAAATAACTATCTAACCCAAATGTAAACATTTTTTTTAATAAATAAAATTATATTTGCTTATAAAACGTTATAATTTTTGATGTTTTTGGTCTAGTTCTTGGAAAAAATTACAATCAACAAAAAAATTATTATACATCCCATAAAACACAAAAATAAATTTTTGTATACAAAAAGAGATCTTTTGCGTTTTTTCGATACAACTTTTTTAATAAAATCTTTTTAATATTCATGTTACACTAGTTTTGTTGTGTTTTTTACCGAAAATCAAACTATTTATGCTTTTTTGAACGTTTTATCATGTTTTTAAGATAAATACTCAAATTATGAATAAGATTTCATCGACACACTATAAAAAATCACGAAATTAAATCGAAAATTATGTTATTTTTCACTTTCTCAAGTGTTTAAGAAAGTTCTTCAACCAGAAATGCAATTATTTTGCAAAATTTTGTCCAAACCAGTCAAAAAGTCGATAAAAATTGTCCTATTTTTGCTTTTTTAAGCTAATAAACTGTGTTTTTTTCGTTAAACAGACCAAAACTTACCAAATTAGTTCGGAAATGATAATATTTTTGCCGTTTCAATTATTTTTGAACCTTTTTAGTAGAAAATTTTGTTCAAAAAGGCCCAAAAATTACCAAATTAGATCGAAGATAATTCTATTTTTGACATTTTCGAGAGTAAAAGAATGTTTTTCAGCTAAAAACTTTTTTTTCGCAAAATTTCGCTAAAACAGGCCACAAAATCACCTAAACTAGATTCAAATTACCGTTCTATTTTAGTTTGTCGTACTGTATTTATTTTGGTGACCTAAATACCCACTTTTTCTCGAAAAAAATTATTCACAAGCAAAAAAACACTTTTTAAAACGTTTAACGTGTTTTTGGGTTAAAAGATTTTGCAAAATTTTGGCAAAAAATGACCAAACTTGGTCGAAAATAACATTCTTTTTGACTTTTTCAGTTTAAAAAATGCACTTTTCCCTTGCGACATTTTGCTCAAGTAAGCCTAAAAATCTCCTAATTAGATACAAAATGGTGTTTTTTGCTTATTTTTGAGTAAACATCTCAATTGTTTTGATGCCCAAAATGCCCAAAAATTAATTAGGCAAAAAATTGTATTAATTCCATTTATTTTCAAGCGAATAAAAACGTTTTAGAGCCAAAACTGTTTTTTTTCACAGAATTTTGCTAAAATACCCTAATTAGGGGTCGAAAACAAAATCAGTTTTGCCTTTTTTCAAGTAAAATTTCACCCAAATGGGCCGAAAAATTAACAAATTAAGTTGAAAATGGTATATTGTTTGGTTTATTTTTAGGATTAAAAAAACTCTAACTATTTTTGCTGAAGTTTCTTGCCACTTTCAGCAATAAAATTTTAAATTCCATAGTTTTTCACAAAAAGGAGTTCTTTTACGTTTTTTCGATACAACCCCTTTAAAAACGTACCCCTTTCAGAGGGTGTAGCTCCTTTACAAAACATTTTTTGATACATGGTTATAGAAAACTTTGGTCTTAAAATTGAATATTCTTTTACCTGTTCAAATTTGTAACAATAAAAACGGAACACCCTGTACAGTGCAAACCAAAATCTAATTAATGAACAAGCGACTTGATGTAAATGTTTCAAACATGGAGAACCCATTTAGGAGGATCAGTGTCGTCGAAATCAAAAGTGACAGTGATCGAAGAAACATTATTGAAACAAAATCAATGGAACTACTTTTGACTTTGAAATTGTCTTGAAAAAATATTTTTTGCATACAAAATCCCCCACATTGCAACAAAAAAACGAGTGAATTCATTTAAAGGTCTGAGATAAACAACGAATTACCCCTATATTTTACGTCAGGAATATTAATCTTATCAAACCTTATATTTTTAAACATGCTCCGAGTGCTAGCGATACATTTTTAGCTTTTCTAAAGTTCTACACAACACAGTGTAATAATTATAATCATATATCAAAACTGTTTCATCTTTTATCGTTAGACGAAACAAAGACACATAAGAAATTAATTAAAAGCTATATGAGAAAACATCCGATTTATGACAGAAACAGCTGTTTTCTTCATTTTTCTGTTTCCCTTGGTTAATATTTTTATGGGTAAAAACGGTTAGTTATTTACATTTATATGGATGGGATTTTATTTTAGTAAAACACTCCACATTTGTTTACTTAGTTGATTTCTGTATACAAATTGTTATCGATTTTTCTTCCCTAGTGACTCGTTCACCTAATGGAATTTTTAACAAATTGTACTTTTATAAAGTCAACTTTTAACATTAAAGATTACATCTCACTGAAAGGTGGGTAGATGAGACGGAAAAGTCTAATAAGCTTCAGGAATTTCAAGATTAACTTTAAAAGTTTAAAACTTTTCCACTTGTTTATTGTCTTGTATCTAATTGTTGTCTTTTTTTTTTCAGTGGTATCCAAAAATGGTAAGTTCTGTTTTTTTTTTAAATAGTAACTAAAAAATTACTCGTTACGGAAAAAATCTCACCAACAAATTTTCAGCATTGTGCAGACTGAAACGTCCTTCAAATGGCTTCTTTTCAATTCTTTTTACAAAATGTAAGATTTCCTGCATGGCAACACCTCAAGTTCGGACAAAAACCGATTTTCTAAATATTTAAATGATCTCAGTGAATTATTATTTCAGAATCTACTCATTTATGCAACAGGATTTCATCGAAGAATCCCAAAGTAGAATTTGAAATAAGAAATGCAAATAAGTAATACAAAAATTCAAGTCAAAAAATTTTACAACTTGGGTTGTATCTAAATATTATTATGTGGTTGATAATTTGTCAACTTTGAGAAAACGAAAAAATGTGTTGGTATTTTGTGTAATAAAGCTTGTCCAATATAAACGTCACAAAAACGGATTTCAATCCGAATGGAAATGTTTAATTTTTAAAATATACTCAAAACAAACAAAATCGACTATAAATTTACATAATAACAATATTTACTATTATTCTTTAATTTACTGCGAAAAGGGTTAAGTTGAAATATAGCCACGGTAAATACGGTCAACAAAACAAACCTGTTAACAAACCTTTTGTTCTATTTGTATTTGAACTGAAGTCATTTAATTAATAATACAAATACACATTTAGGTAATTTATATTTTTGTCATAATTTCCAACATTTCCCAAAGGATTCTCGCAAATACGAGTATGTTGTGTATCGCATACACATTTTCCTGCTTTCAGCGAAATTTCTCGTTTTGTTTATCTTAAATGTGAGATTTTTCTAGCACCTGCTCAACTATAAACAAAAACATGCTTTGTTGTTTCATATTATTTTCTTAAAAGCTCGAAAATGAGAATAATAAAGCTGAAATTCAGATAATGAGTCTATAAAAGAAAACAAGTTTCTGGAACCGATTTTTACCTATTGTTTCGTGCTACGTCCCCTTGCTACAAGGGGCAAAAACCAATCCTTATAGGATAAGGAAAGTAAAAATTAGTTCCTAGTGCAATAAAAAGAAATTTGTTTTTTTTCTGACATATTTGTTGCAAAATTTTAAATTAATCATTCGCTCAAAAAACAAAATCATAAAATTGAGTGAATATAAATCACTTCTTGTATTGTCTCAATTTTTGACAAGGATACTCTAGCTTAAGACTCGATAAATTGTGGCGTTAATAATTAAATAACATCTTTCTCAATCTTTCAATCAAATTATATTATTAATAACACATTTAGTCGAATCAAATCGCACTAGGTTTACAAAAAGTCAATAAAAACAGGTTGAATTCTGTATCCAAGTGTTGGTTATGTAAGGTCGCTTCAATAATTTTAAATCATCTCAATATAATAGCTTTTGTATCCCACCGAATCATCGCTGCCGTTTTGAAAGATATTCTTGATCACAATCTATAATTAACCTAGGATAATTCCAGAACTAACTGCAAAAACATTTTCAACTGCAATCAAATCTGGATGTAATTAAAAATAATGTAAATATATTGAGTCGTGAAACATTACTGATAATACTTATTTTTCTACTAGATAAGAAAATATTCTTTTTGTAAATCATTTTTGAATCATTATTACACCAAAAATTATTACCAATGCATACAAGAAATGTTTTTTTTAATTTTTTTTATTTTTTTTAAATTCCTGTTGTGGCATTTTTATTAGCAACTAGTGAAATTGAATGAACATCCACTACCTTTTTATTCTTTTTTGATATTGGTTTTTGCTGCATAAGTAAATCGAGGAGAAAATAATACAATAAGAAAGATTCTTTTTGATTTTATTGAGTACACATCCACGATTTTACCAATGATCGGTTTTGATTTCTTATAATCTACTGGCCATTATAATAATTATGTAAAAGCAAGAAGTTAAATTCTGAAGAGTGATTTAATTTATTTTTCTTTCATCTACTTCAAGAGTAATAGTAATAGAACTCGCCAGATGCAAAAACTCATTATAAGAGGTTCGGAATAAAGCGTGGCCGGATTAAAACCCCTTTATCCACAATCATAAAGTAATAATCAAATTATTTCTGCTTTATTTGACAATTGATAGGATATATCAGGTTTAGGTTGGGGAGTGGTCACTTCTTTATCCGTTAATATGTAATATGATAGTTCACGTTGCGAAATTGCCACTTCCCAACCCGAAAACTGATAAGGAAGTGACCACTTCATATTTTTCAAAATTTGGTAATTTTTTATTAGTGTGTGTGTGTGTGTGTATAATCCAGCAAGTGACACTAACGCAAATTACTGTCGTTATTAGGATGTTTTCTAAATAAGTAGAATAAGAAAAGTCGTGAGATGTTCACACCAGATTTTTTTATTTAGGAGTAATATTGAATTAATGTTAATAGAATGGGCTAAAAATATCTAGATTTTTTTCCAACACTAATATGTTATTTTTTATTTAAGCTTGTTGTCAATATTCGCTCTTCTATAAAATTCGTCGTGAATAACAACAATAATAAATAATACATAAAATATATTTATCTTGGTATTTTGAAAATCTTCTATAACAATTTCTTAATTTAGCAAAATTTCTGTTGGAATTTTTTTTTGAAGATAACACATTAGAAGATTTCGGAGTTCATTAGCTACTTGCATAGGATGTCATAGAAATAAGAAAAAAATGGAATATCAAAGTTATTCAAATTTAGATTAAATAAATTTAATTTGTAAGGAAAAGAATAACACAAGTGTGAAAAAAACCTTGGCGTTTTTTCAGTGAGAAATATTTCCTTAGCAAACTATGCGAAAACTACCATGGATGGTAATGAATTTTTTCCATTGTAAAAAAAGTCAAAATAACTTGGAAATCATTAAATTTAGGTATTGGGAATGTTGATACAGATCGATGCAGAGTTAAATTCTTTTTTATTTAGTAAAGAAAAAATTGGGGTCTTCAATTTGAAAAAAATCAGTTATGGGTATTTGAAATTTTCCAAACGTAACCTTAAATTTTGGGGATTTGTTAATTATTTTTCCAATTATAAATGCACGAAAGAAAAGATCTAACCTTTATTTTTCATATGAGCAAAAACGGTTTCCAAATAATTAAATATGGTAGAGTTATCGATTTTTGGAGAGGAAGATGCAAATTAAAACAATTTCAAAAAAGTCTAAATTTTTCAAAAACGGTTAAATTTAGGTATAAGGAAGTCTGTTAAAATCTCTTTTAAAATCACTTGAGTAATCCAAAAACGCAACAACTTTCTATTTAAAATAACAAAATTGATACCCATTTCCGGTGTAACCGAAGTGCTGCCATCTTGAAAATATTATCATTGAGCAGGATCTAAACTACATGGCCATAATCAAAATTTTAGATAAATATCCAAGTACTTGTATTTTTTTACCGCTACAGAATTTAACTTTAAAATGCTCAAATACGATTTCAAAATAAATAAAAATGGAAGATGCAAATGAAAAAAAATTCAAAAAAAGTCTAAATATTTCAATAGGTATAGGGAAGTCTGATAAAAACTCTCTCAAGCTCAGTAAAAAACATAAATTGCTATTAAAAATAACGAAGTTTTCTTATTTCTTTAATTATGGAATAATTTTATTAAAACTGCAAATATTTTGTTTTGGCAAAAATGCTCGAACAGGTCA
>NW_025400975.1:7471983-7472340 GCF_015345945.1 Tribolium madens
AATACGATTTCAAAATAATTACAAATGGCAGAGTTATCGAGTTTTGTAGAGGAAAATGCAAATTAAAAAAATTTCAAAAAAAGTCTAGACGGTTAAATTTTGATATGGGGAAMTTTGATCTCGAACTCAGTAAAAAACATAACTTGCTATTTAAAATAACGAAGTTTTCTATAAKAATTTTTGAATTTAGCAAAAAATTTTTTTTTAATAACACAAGTTTTATAGTTTAAAAATCGAGGTTGTAGGTTGTATAAAACTCTTGTTGTCTTAATGGCAATAATAGTATAGTAGGTCGTTAAGAATAATAAATTTGGGATCATCATTCTTATTTTGAGTATTTCTAATAATTGCTGAAAA
>NW_025400975.1:7472651-7480464 GCF_015345945.1 Tribolium madens
TTGTCTTAATGGCAATAATAGTATAGTAGGTCGTTAAGAATAATAAATTTGGGATCATCATTCTTATTTTGAGTATTTCTAATAATTGCTGAAAAGATGCAAYGGCGGATTCCAAACTTGCCACCGAAAGCTTCAATTTTTTATATTTAAATTTCAGTATAAAAACCTTATGACCTAAAGTTTTTTAAATAAAAACATTCTTTTTAAATCACACTTATTAATACAAATCCGAAAGATCAAGATAATTTGTAATTGAGTCATTTTTGGATCCAAAAACGTACGTATGACCGTTATTTTTTGTAAAAATTATGGAATAATTTTATTAAAACTGCAAATATTTTATTTTGGCAAAAATGCTCGAACAGGTCTATTTTTTTTAAATACACAATTTTCAACTTGGTTAAAAAAATACACTTTTTGGGTTTTGAGTAAAGACAGCCACATTTTTTTAAGATAAATTATTAAATTTTAAGATAACACAAGTTTTATGTTTTAAAAATCGAGGTCGTGGGTTGTATAAAACTCTCGTTGTCTTAATAGCAATAATAGTATAGTAGGTCGTTAAGAATAATAAATTTTGGATTATAATTCTTATTTAGAGTATTTTTAATAAATGCTGAAAAGATGGTGTTTGCGAGGACGCTTTCAGCGCTTGAAATCCCGATTTGAAAGCATAAATGTCCCGACCTTAGCAATGAATAAGTGGTTGACATAGTCGGGATTATATTGCTCATCTTTGACACCAAGTTTCATAACTGTTGACATTTTCAGTTGCGTATGGCGGCATTGAATGAGGCATACACCGGAGACGTTCACGGCGTTCGCGGTGCAGATTATTCCTGTTATCGCGAAGCTCGACGTGCGGGCTTGCGAGGCACTTTCCGAGCTTTTCTATCATCTCGCGTTCAAAACGTCGACTCCATTGTGCGCCTAGCGGATCGCAAACTGCCTGTATCTAATCTCCGAGGTGAAGTACTTTTCAACTCTTGGTCTGAGATGTTCAAAGGGGACGGCGCGCCATTCCCGCATCCGCCACGCATTTACTCTTTTAATGGCAAGAACGTATTAACTGATCTTTCTTGGCCCCACAAAGCCGTGTGGCATGGGGCGTTAGTGAATGGCGAAAGGGCTTTGGACACGTCATGTGACGCCTGGCATTCGGCATCCAGAGACAAAGTGGGACTCGCTGGATCGCTCAAAGGACCCACACTCTTAGAGCAAACACCATACACTTGCGACAAGAAACTCATCCTACTTTGTATTGAGGCCACCAGCGAATTGTTCGTCCAAAGGAAACGGAGGGATTTAGATAACAGGTGGGGAGACTAGTGGAATTAACCCATCTCTAATTTCTATTAAATGATAACATCGAAAAACATTGACTAGAAACGTTGACTATGTTTCTAGTGCAAAATGCTTGCAAACAAGTTAAGTTTTATTGTATTTTTTAGTCCATGAAAACTACAATATTATTAAAAAAATTAGAACGTCCTTCATAATAGACCAGAATTTGATTTTTCAGAAAGATAAGTTAGTAAAAAAATTAAAACGTCGTTCATAATAGACCATTGTTTGATTTTTCAGAAATATTTCTATACAAGGTGCGCCAGAACTCGCGCCCCAGAGAAAAATGCCATATAAGGTAAGACACTAGGAGCATGGAAAAAAGTTATGAGGGTTTAAATTTTGCAATTTGACTATTTATTTCTGTTGGAAAAATACTTTTCAATTTTTTTTGCTATAGGCTATGAAAAGAGGAAACAAGGAAGCTGTATCATAAAGTGTAACTCTGTTCAATGTTATTTGTGGCTTTTATTGGCAAAATTTTTGTACCTTTACTAAATAATTGTAAAAAAAAACATACAGGGTGTTTCACGTAATTTTACAAGGTCTGCGCCTGTAAGATGCAATCAATAATACATATTCCGATACGAACAACTAGATTACAAATTTTGAAAAATTGGATAATCTTCTCTAGTTTGTTTACCCATTTCAAAAATTACAACGTTTTTAGTTAATTAGTGATTAAGATAGATAAACTAGAATCATATTCATGTGTTTTGTGACTTTTGTACGTACATTAGGCGCAAGCCTCGTAAAGTTGTGTGAAAGACCCTGTATACAAGATCATCAGTAGGTATCATTAAATAGACATAAAAAATGGAAAATGGCAAAAAATAAACATTTTTTCATGTTCCTGGTATCTTACTTTAGATGAATTTTTTTCTGGAGCGCGAGTTCTGACGCATCCAGTATATTATATGTATGAATTGCTATTACTGGTTTCAGATTTTTTTCATTTTTAACTTTTAATTAAAAACATATTTATTTGTGGTGGATTTTTGTCCCGTTTTTACGTTTTTTACAAAACTTGCTCCCCAGAGAAAAATGACAAGTAAGTTAAGATACCAGGAAGGTGAAAAAAATGTAAAAAAACCTATCTTTAAAAATTTCGAATTTTTTTAAATTTTTTTGACTTTATTTATTTCTTTTGGAAAAGAAAATTTTACATGTTTTTTTGCTGCAGGCTATTAGAAGAAGAAACAAAAAAGCTGTAACCTGAATTGTAACTACGTTTAACAATTTTTTTTTTGTAACTTTACTGAATAATTATGAAAATACATATACAAGATCATCAGTAACAATAAATAGACCTAAAACTAGTTTTGGAACAAAAAATCATATTTTTCTAGAATCATGAAAAAATTTGAATTTTTCACATTAAGATTAATATGCGAAATTGGTCATTTGTTGTTAAGTAAACAAGACAATATTTCTTGTAAGATAGAAAATTAATCGAAAATCGATTAAAATTTTGCCAAGAATCGAAAAATAGGAGTACAAAAGAGCAAAAAAGGTGTTAAAATGTTGTAGATAGGCAAGAAATAATTTTTTGAAAAATTTTGTGTATGTATGAATATATTGGATTAGAGCAGAGAAAATGTCGGCGGCGTGGTGGTGTAGCGGCTTTCCGGCAGGTAGGTCCGGGGTTTGAACCCCGGTAAAATCAGCAATTTTTCTTTAATTCAAATTCAAATACAATTCAAATGTCAAAAGATGGCGCATAAGAGCGTGAGCTTTAAAACATGTGCCCGTTAAGAGAAAGAAAGAGAGCGCATAAGAACAAATAAGAAAGCAAAGCATCAGAAAGAGAAAGAGTATAAGAGCTTTTTTATCGTTACCCCGAATTTTTTTATTTTTCTAAGAAAAAAGGTCAAATGTCAAAAAATAAATGTCAAGAATTTTTTAAACATTTTTTCCATGTTCCTTGTAACTTACTTGACACTTATCTTTGGGGCGCGAGTTATGAAACACCCTGTATACAGAGGGTTCAATCATATTTATCAAGTCCACCATAAAATTCAAATTCAATGTGTAGAAAGAAATTCCAAATAAAATTAAAAAATACCCAAAAAAATATCACAGCCTAAAAATTTTTTCTTATTTTTGAATTTTATTGATGTTTTCTACAATAACTTATCTGAGGAATAAAAAGTTATATAAAGAAAATTTACTCAACTTTACCTACTATTTTCTCAACTTTACAGACGTTATCAGAAAAAAAAAACAATTTTATATACAGGGTGTGCCAGAATTTGCGCCCCAGAGAAAAATTTCAAGTAAGATAAGGTGGAAACATGGAAAAAATGTTTAAAAAATTCTGTGTCAAAAATATTGACATTTATTTTTTGACATTTGATATTTTTTTGTCTATTTAATCGTACTGAAGGTCTTGTATATGTTTTTTCACAATTATTTTGTAAACGTATAAAAAATTTGCCAATAAAAGCGACAAATAACATTGAACACAGTTACAATTTAGGATACAGCTTCTTTGTTTCCTCTTTTAATAGCCTATAGCAAAAAAACTTGGAAAATTACTTTTACAACAGAAATAAGTAGAGTCAAATTGCAAAATTTAAACCCTCATAACTTCAATATTTTTATAGATAATTTTTTTTAACATTTTTTACATGCTCCCAGTATCTAGTATTATGTCGCATTTTTCTCCGAGGCGCGAGTTCTGGCGCACCCCTGTATAGAAATATTTCTGCAAAATCAAACAATGGTCCATTATGAACGACGTTTTAATTTTTTTACTAACTTTTCAAAATTTAAACTTTCATAACTTTGAAATTTTTATAGATACAATTTTTTTACAATTTCTCCATGTTCCATGGCATTTTAAAAATAAAAAAAAATATTAAAAATAATTGATAATAAAATATAAAAATATAAGATCGCAATGTGCCCTCTTTATCGCTTATTGGGGGATCATTAAAAAACAAATCGGAATCCTGCGCCAATTATAACAGTAATTTTGTTTCAGTAACGACGAAATATTGAACGAGGACGATTATCACACTCTAATAAGTCTCATCAATTGAAGAAAAACTTTGTGATTGGTCAACGACCGTTCCATCCATAGTCAGACATCGATAATTCCGTGTCATCTCTAGTACACAAGTCCAACATTTTAAATTTAAGGTTAAACACATAATTATCTATAAGATACGAAACCTACGTAATAATACAAAATTTAATGTAACCAAATAGTTGTATTCCGTTGTTATAAATTTAGCTTTTTTTTCTTCACCGTCATAACGTCTATAGAGAATTTATATAGTTTTATAATCATTTCATTGTTTAAAATAAACACAAGGAAATTAAAAGGAAACAACGTTAAATAAATTCCTTTTAAGTTCCGAAACTCGTAAATGTACTTATCGTTTTCTCGCGTTTTTTAGCTTTCTCTAAGTGTATAAATATTGTTTTTATATCTGACTACATATCAGATTTAAATTAAGTTACGATGACAATGTATGTATGTTAAAGTTATGTTCAATGGACTGATTGTAAATACTTGTGAGTTGCAAAATGTTTTGGTGTAAATGTTACAAATAGTATTGAATGCCATGTATTTGTAATAAATTATTTATAAATGTCCTACATATCAAAATTGGTTTTTTTTTTCAAAATACTTGCATCCTAATTTGCATTCATTTTTTCTTTCAACAAACAAGGCCAGACTTATTTCCTGAACATTCATTTGTGTGGGAGATACGAAAAAATCCGGTGAGGCGTTCAAAGAAGGGTCATCTGACCCTTTATTATGAAAATGCTAAGTAGGCTCCAACATATGTTTATTTGCCAGTTATATTTCACGGGTATAAAACAGCATTCATGCATCTTTGATTACGGATGAGATAATGCATGCTAATTTAAAATGTAGTTCGGTTCAGGAAACAATAATAATTTAAACACGCTGCGAATAATCTTTTAGCTTTTTGGATATTTTATTTCGAAAAGAATAGACTCCAAGTTAAGTAAAAACACAAAATATGTATATTTTCTCCACTCAGACCATATCACAGTTTCTAAAAGTTATAAAATATACGTTGCCAATAATTAATTATACTACATATATTTGAACAAAATCTGAAAAATCAACACGAAACCAAGGTTTGAATTGTCTTTATAATCCATTTTATTAAAATTGGCATAACAGTAGGCCATGATTGTGTAAACCGCGCTTTAAATGTGAAAAAGGCTTTACATATTAAGGAACTAAAGTCACTAAAAAAGTGGGGTTAAAATAGTTAAAATTTTATTTTTAAAGAACCCTCTTTCAGAGGTTTTCAGAGAGAGTTTTCTGAAGAGAAACTTTCAATTATAATTTGAAAAAATACTGGGAATAAAGAACAAGCAACAAAAACTGAAAAAACAAAAACAAACAACTACCAGGTGAATAAAAAGTATGGAACCAAACGTTTTTTGCTTAAATTATTTATTTTTTGAAAAAACTAATTGATGAGTGATAAAGTACTATAAAAATTTTTCAAAATTTTCAAAAAAATTTTTAAATTTGCAATTTTGACAAAAAAATCACATAACTCAAAAACTAAACAAAACCTCGTCCTGAAAATACGATCACATTTTTTATATTACTTTAATTTACATTAATTATTATTTTCTGGGGGCAAATGATTAAAAATAATACCGCTTGGTTCCATATTCACCCTGTATGTAGGTAAGTAATCAAAAAAAAAAAACAAAAACCCCATATACTGTTATACCAGACATGCGCAGGACTACAAACTTAAATATGAAATTCCCTAACCCAACCATTATGCCAATTTCAATGAAATCTACTATATTTTCAATTTTCTTTATTGACTGTATTTTTTGTCAACTTATTCACATTCAAATAACAAACATACTTTTACTAGATTTGTTTGTTTAAAAAAGACGGAAAATCACCACCCAAACGTTTATTTTATTTTTGCTATAATTTGATGCTCCCTCATTTTTTTATATTTTAGTCTATATACCAAAAGCTACTAGAAATAAAGTGAGAATTGGATTACCTACTCCTATCTTATCACGTAATAGTGAAATGCAAACGACTATGATTTTAATTTAACGATAAGAGAAAATGAGGAGCTTAATCAAGTGGTGCTAAAGTCTTTCAATCTATTGGTTCTCGGTAGATTGTGTTTTAAAATAATCTTTCGTAAATCCAGTTCGTCAAATGCACTTGTAGAAATCACATGTTATATAGATTACGTTATGTAAAAAATTAAGAAATAATGCATTAATATCATAACTTTGCTGTTGTATCTACTAATATTTGTGGTTTAAAATGAAACCACTACAAAAGGGATTGTTTTCTTACAGATAATTGAATTAAAATTTTTCTTTTTAAAATACACATGTATTATAAAGCATTAGAACTAATTTAATAAATACTTACTATTGCACTCAAAAATCACAAATTCACACACTTCACTTTGCAATAAACAGAAAAAATAATATTAAAATGCACTAACCTTGTATGGCATCTTTCTTCTGCTACCATTTGTAGCGATTCCCCTCATCTTCAAAGAACGGACCTACTGAAATAAAAAAACAAAATCAGTACGCTAGAGGTATTTACAAAATTTGTTGAAAACGTTAAAAAAATTTAATGTGATTTTTTTTTTAAATTGTTGACTTACCCTTTAATCCAGTTCCTTGTAGCACGATTGTCTTATCCATTAGCATTCACTAATCACTCGAAATTTTAAAAATGGCGCACCACTAAAAGTCTATTAAGCACTCGAAAATACGCAACACACACTCACTGTGTGTACAATACAATTTCGCACCAAATAAATAATAATTCATTCGGACAATTATTACAATTCAAGTAATTCGTACGGGAGCTTGGCTAAAACTGACTCGTTATCATAATAATTCCCCAAAAACGACAGGAGGCAGAAAAACCCATTTTGTGTTTTGGACTACGTAATCCCGCCATTTGGAACGTCACAAAGTAATTTGAATATTACCCAATTCCACATTCAGCATTTTTTGCGCCCTTTAGATTTATTTACACAACAAACTGATTTTTAGTCGTACGATTGAATAACCCTCCGATTTGCCTGACATGACGTCATGATGCTTGCGTCTGATTGGCTACAGGATAGCATCTTGATACGAACTTTTACTGACTATTTTCTCACAAAATTTAATTAAGTCTAATTTTAAATATTTAATATCAACAATTTGGCATGCACTCGAGATATTAACTATTGAGTATAGATTTTAACTATTTTTACTAATGATCCTCTCAATAACTCGCAGACCGATGCTCTTTTTTATACAGGGTGTCCAAGCGAGTTAAAAAGTCTATTAGTAACTTTCAAACGGTAAAATTTATGTAAAAAAGATAAATAAATAAATAATAAATAATAAATAATAAATAATAAATAATAAATAATAAATAATAAATAATAAATAATAAATAATAAATAATAAATAATAAATAATA
>NW_025400975.1:7480974-7484101 GCF_015345945.1 Tribolium madens
TTATTTTTGCCTCTAATAGATTGATAAATTGTCTATCTAAAAAAAATAACTTTTAATGTTTAGAATTGATAAATGAAAAGGTAATTAACATCCAAAATTAATTGAACCAACAAAAGTCTTTATAAATATTGAAATTCGAATTATTTTATTATAAAAATAAAGAATAATGGCTTCAGTTTAACACAAATGTGATTATTAAGTGATATTTCTTCCATCTCTTGTGCAACTGTGCACTTTTTGGCTACTGAAACAATAGTAATTTTTTTTAATGTTTAACGTTAAATATCTTTTTAGTTATTGAACTAAAAGTAAATAATTTTTAAAAGACAATTTAATAATCTTTTAAATGCAAAAACAATAAATAAGGTGTTCCATTTAATTTTTTTAAGTTATTGAACTTTTAACAAACGCCTTCATTTTTTTATCTTTGCAAATGCATCACACTAAAAAATGTTACATCCTTGTAGCTTGTACCTTCTTCTTTGCGGTAGTAAAAAAAATATTTCTAGATGTCTTAGTTTTTGTGTAATAAATTTTTAAAAAGTGCATGTTTTTGTCAAAAAAACCGTCTTATTTTTAAAACTAAGCAAAATCGACCAAAAAAAGTTCAGCTTAAAAATATTGTCATAAAAACTACATCTAAAAACGCTAAGAAGCATAGACTAGATTAGTATCTATCAATGTCCTAGATAATTTTTTTTTTCAATTTTACCATTTAAAGGTCACTAATGGATTTTCTTAATTCTCTGAGACACCTTGTATATTTTTAATTTTTTTATATTTTTATGCATTAGTAACAGGCATGTACTTGTTAATTATGTGGTAATAAAGTGGATTACTCACGTTAAATAATTTTTACTTTCTACTACTTAGTTATATCAAAGAGCTAATTACAATTACTCAATAAAAGTCAAAACCCTGAAAGCTGTATAGTTCATTCTTCTCCTCTGCACTAACCTTGCAGGAAACATTAAATGACATGACTTTATAAATGCCTTTATATTGAATTTAATGTAAAACTCTGGTCGTTTATGCAAGTATTTAACATTTCCTGGGTTATTATTAAATTTGAAGACGCAGTGAGTGTTCCACCTACTTCAGTTGAAAAGCAAGGTGAACGAACTACGCTAAAAGTAAATGTTTAATGACTAATCAACTCGCTTCGCCATAACAAAAACACATGGTTCAATTTTGAACCAGCAGCAGGAAACGACGCGACCATGCGCACATTCTCCTGCTGGAGAATCAGCTGATTGCGCAGAACCCAGAATAGTGTTTTCATAATCCAACGAGTGACTGTCAAAGTGTTGTGTATATTTACATCAGCTGTTTGGCTGAACCAATTAAAAAATAATGCCTTTTATATCGAAGGATTGGCGGTCACCGGGGGAAGTCTGGGTCAAAACACAAGAAGGATGGGAGAAGAAAAAAGTGCTAGAAAACTGCAAAGCCATCAAGTAAGTTGGTTAAATTCATTGCAACCGATCGATCCATTTCTGCAATGTTGTTTCTTTGTTCTCTCGCTTTCGCCACTTTCTCAACACTATTGCCAATGTCAATATTTTGCCCTTTGGAATTTCACTTTTTTGGCGAACGCAGGAGACGAGTGTCTTTGATAAAGCACTTTTTGCATTTCCTTAGATAAATTATAATAAACAAATAACTAACTACGTAGAATACAGGTATTATTGTTATCGTTCGGGTGCCGTGTCGCCTGGTATTAAATTAAATTAAAATACTTGACAACTTTAATTTATTTCAATTAAGTTATCAAAAAAAAAGTTTGTCATTCTAAGCTCTTTGTTTTAAATTCGTAAATTTATCATTTTTCAGTTAAATATACATACTTACAAGCAGTTATTTATTTTCTTTGTTAATCCATATTTGTCATCAATTATCTTAAAATAAACAGATAATCACACAATCGAAAGTGTTTCTTAACATAAAAATTTATTGCACTTGCTAAATCCGCGTAAATTGTAAATTTCAACTGGTGATAGGAAACCAGTTATAATATTTTTTAGACCTATTTGCATTACAATTTCCGCTAATTTCCATGTTTTGTGAAAATATTAGTTAGAGACAGACTTAAAATAAGTTTCTTTATTGTAATTAATTGTTGAACAAATTTATTGTTTCCAAAACCCAAAATAAATGAAATGTTTTTTAATAAAACAGTTGTTTTAAACAGGCAAGGTTTTAAGTTGGCAACAGTTAAAATAATTCATGTTTCCCAATTGAAGGGGAGAGTGGATAAAGGTGTAAAACAATTTTTTTTCCCAATATTTTTTTATTGAAAAAGACTTTTAAGTGTTGGTTTCTATTAGGAATGAAATTACCAAATTCTAAAGGCGTTATGTACAACTTGGATTGTTGAATAAACAGTGGATAAAAGTGTTAAAATATGTTTCAAAAATAAATAAATAATAATAAATAAATGTTTCAAAAAATCACGAATAACACTATTTTTATTTAATTCAATTACTTTCCGACGTATTCTTGACAAAATTTTGCGAAATAATTGTGTTTTTTATTGAAAAATGTTTTAAAACGCTCGAAAAGAGCTCAAATTATGCCATTTCTATTTAGTCTGGTATATGTATTAATTTTGGTAAGTTTTTTAGCAAAAATCAAAGAAAAAACTTTGTTTTAGACTTAAAAACGCAACTAAATGTTTGAAAAAAGCAAAAATAACATTATTTCCGAATTAATTATGTGATTTTTCGGCTTATTTTTGACGAAGTTTTGTGCTTTTGATCGAAAAATCTGCTAAAACGTTTGGAAGAGCAACCAGATGATTTTTTTCGGCTCAAAAACATGCTTAAACTCTCCACAGAAGCAAAAATAATTTTAGTTTTGTGATAGTTTATTGTGATAGTTTATTCATTTTTTACCTCATTTTCGACGAAAATTTTCAAAACAATTGCGATTCTTACTAAAAAACGTCCTAAAACGGAAAAATGGTATTATTTTTGAACAAAATTTTTGGCACAATCTAAAAAAGGAAAAATAACATCATTTTTGAGTAAATTTAGCGATTTGTGACGAAATAATTTTGTAAATTTTTAATTGAAAAACCTGCTAAAACGCCCAAAAAATCATAAAAAAGGTCATTTCGGTATATTTT
>NW_025400975.1:7484130-7487824 GCF_015345945.1 Tribolium madens
TTGAAAAATATGGTGTTAATATGGAAAACCGTTTTCGAAAAGTCGATGAACTAGCTCCAAAATTACACCTAGTAAACAAGAAAAAAATATTTTAAATGAGAATATTAATTTTCGGGACAGCATAAAGTGGACTTTTTTATATTGTGTCGTTAGAATTTCATTTATAAATGTTTTGTTAAACTTGAAATATTTTTATAAAGCAATAGTTATCACAAAGTTTATATTAGAAAATAAAGCTTGTTTTTTGGTACATAACACTTTTATCAATTTTTTAATAATATAAACTAATGCATTATAGTGGATGAAGGGGTCCTGTACATTTGATCGTTAAAAAATCTATAAAAAAACATAATTACCTAAGTTTTCTTATAACAAGGAAACAATATTCACATAGGCCTTTATATATCATGTGATTTTTTTTACCAAAAACAAATTGGAAAAAAGTACCAGCAGATTATATCCACTCACCCCTTTAATTTTGGTGAATCTTTTGCATATAAAATAAAATAATTATAAAACATTTATTTGTGACGAATGAAACACTAGATTTTTCAATAAACTTCTATTTGAATTTAATTAAGTGCTGATTTACAGAACATTTAATTGCATTCAAATTTTAAATCTCGATTTATTTGGCATATAGTAAGTGCCAATTTAATTTAATTTAAAATAATTAATATGAATGGTAAATAATATAATATTATAATTTGACTAATGCAAATGCAAAAACTGTCATTTTTTCTTAGATTTTGACACTGATGACAATTGGTCTCAATCACACAATAATTTTATAACGCTTGACAGTGTACCAAATTAAAAAAAAATTACAATACTCAGTTTTTTATTAGATAAATAACATTTTATTTTGCAAACGTCATAATTTTCTTTTATTTACTTTAAGGTATTTAGTGTCAAAACATTTTTACATGTAAAAAATAAAAAAACAATTTAGAAAAACAAATTTTCTTCGGAATATTGATTAAAACTGTGGTAGTAAAATTGTAAAAGCAGTTTTTAATTTTTTAATCATAAAATAAAAATGGAGTTGCCGATTTGTTCTTACAAAGTAGTAATTACGGGAGTGGCAAATTATTATTATTGACCCCTGTAATCGGACCAATAAATTAACAAATGTGTCCAGCCAATCAGATTCAAAATTTGCTTATATTTGAAAAGAATAACAATGCAGTAGTAACTTTTTTTTTTAATTTTAATGACCACAAATCACACATAGAAATGACAATTGATAAACACTGTTGCTACTACGAGAAAGATGATTTTTTTTGGTCACAGATTTTATTTAATTTCTTATCAAAAATGTGGTTTCAAATGACAAAAACTGAAGCTAAAAAGTTAAAATAATTGTCAAGAAAATTCGTAAAATAAATATAAAAATACTTTCAATAAATATCACACTGTTTGTGAATACAAAATAATAAAATACGCTCAATTTCTTTAATATTTTTAATTAGAATACACTTCGAATTTTGGTCGCAGTTATTTCATAAATAAAAGTTAAAATAGCCATTGACAGTCCGATTGCTAAAATAATAAAACCCGATTGCACATCATGTAAAGAAAAAGGTTTTAAAGCACTGTCATCCCCCGAATACCGAAATTTGAAACTTGTTGTAACACTTGCAGCAATATCATTGTACCACTTTTCCACCAATCCACTTTCAAAAAAAGTCATAATGAAAAAATTAAACTGTGGAAGATAAGGGGACCCTTGAGGTACCATAAACGACAAGTAATATGAAATTACCGCTTCTCGCGATATGTGCAAGAGAGGATTACCCTCGTCATCGACATAAATCAATGTTAACAAATTTGCATCTTTTCCTCGTTCTAGAGCTACAACATTTCTTCCAAAAGCTGCTTGTTTCATCGACACGCGATATTTATTTGTAACTTTTTCGTGCAAGTTTTTGATCAAACTCGAATTACCATAATTGTGAAAAACAGGCAACGATGTTGAAATATCAAGTCCAGACTTATCGAGTTCTTCCAAACTGTTGATATCGGAATAATAAGACTTCGTGCTAAAGTAAGTCACTAAATTGCCTTGCAATATGAAAATCGGGATGGTATTTAACAGTAAACACGATGCTAAGAATAGATTTTTATCCTTGATTTTGTGAATTTTGTCTGAGTCAAAGATCAGAATCAGAAACGTGTCAATTATCGTGTTTTTTGCCACAACTAGAAAACAAAATACCAAAGAAATGCCACTTGTGAGTATGAAAAATACCCAAGTTTGCCATTGGAAACATTTGAATATGGCGAGCCATTGAGGAATTCTTTCGGCTTTTGGCGCTATCACTCGTATTTCATCGTGGAAATAGACCCGAGTGTATTCGAAATTTCCATTTTCGTGGTGTGTTACAAACATTCCATTTGCAACCAAATCAATCAAATCGTAAACAACATATCCTAAAGATCCAGTCACCCAACCTTTCTTCACAGTTTTTCCAAAATTTCTCTGCTTTTTGTTTATCAGTGTCACACTGAAATTCATTTGTTTGGCCATTTCGCCCAAAACATCGCCATCAATGCCTGTAAAACCGCTGTATTTGTACAGTTTAGTGTGAATGGGGTCGTGTCTCATATTTTGGGGAATTTCGTTCAAAGCAGTTGGGAATCTGAAAAGGGCTTTCACTCTTAGTGGGTACTGTTCCAAGTTTCGTAAATCGTTCAAAATATTCATTTTTGTAATTTTATACACGTTGATGATACCCCATGAAAGTGAGTTTTTCTTAAATGGTCTGTAAATGTACAAATCTGGGCTTTTCATAATATACAAAACGGCATTAAGGACGTGAAATTTGGTCCACAACCTTAGAAATAATTTTCTCAAAATTTTCTCAAAATCAATTATTTGGTCTTGTAGCAGGAAAATTGTGTACAAGGCCCGTTTTTGTAAACACAAATTGTAGGAGCCGTTTAAAAACGTTAAAATTTCATCGAAGGACACAGAAAAAATTACACAACCATGGTCGAAATCGGGAAAAATTTTTTTTCCTACATTGGGTTTTTCTCGAATAATTTGGGGTTTACCATCTGATGTGAAATTATAATCCAGGACAAAAGTTTCCTTTAGGTAGTTTTCGAATTCGGGATCTGGTTTCACGTCACAGTTATTTAAATTTTTGGTTTTCACACTTATCGCAATGGAAACGAAGATTTTTTCGATAAATTTATTACAGAAATTGTGCGATTTTTTATTTACCAGTATAAGTTCGGCCGATTTTATTTTTGAAAAATACTGGGAATAGAATCCAACTAAATCTGGTGTAAACAATTCGGTTTTGTCATTATTAATTTGCAAAGATTTTACAAAAGCAAGGAACATGGACACGAGCAGTTTATACTTCATTTTGATAGAGGAATAATTTTATGAAATTTTCTGTGTAAAACGCTTTACTAGACAATTTTATACATAATTCAATATTTTCTGGACAAAGAAACACATGTTTGCAAACAAATATAGAGAAAGGGTGTGTCAAACCTAAGATAATAATTGCATGGCACACAATGCAAAAGACTTCACTCTCATGTCATTTTTTTCAGGAATGTCACTGTATTAATCACCTAATTGTCCAAGATGTGAGAAGTGATTATTTTTGAAAAATTTTTATTTAAAATAAAAATAAATTATTTGTTAAGTAAAAAAAAAAACATGAAAATGTTTATA
>NW_025400975.1:7487889-7514767 GCF_015345945.1 Tribolium madens
ATTTATATACAAAAAATATTGAAATAATTTAATAATCCTCTACTTCCATTTTCTTGTCACAAAACAGGTGAATAAAAAGTATGAAACCAAACGTTTAAAGTATTTATTTTTTGGAAAAAATAATTGATTTCAAAATTTTCTTTTTGTTTTTGAGTTCTACAATTTTTTTTTTTAAATGGCAACCCACTATAACACCATTTTTCTCATGAAGGTTATGATCTAAGAATTACAACTATCTACAGTATTCTAAATTTAAAAAAAATACATAAATTGCAATTTTGGCAAAAACTTCTGTTGTAAAATTTATTTTGAATTCTAGAAAATTTGTGATTTGATGTTCACAAATATGAATCAATAGAGGAATAAAAAGTTATATAAAAAAAATTTTACTCAACAATATCACGCACACTTTACGTACTATTTTTTCAACTTTACAGACGATATCAGAAAAAAACAATTTTATATACAGGATGTGCCAGAATTTGCGCCCCAGAAAAAAATTTCAAGTAAGAGAAGATACCAGGAACATGGAAAAAATGTTTAAAAAATTCTGTGTCAAAAATTTTGACATTTATTTTTTGACATTTGATATTTTTTTGTCTATTTAATGGTACTGATGACCTTTTTTATGTTTTTCTTTACAATTATTTAGAAAAGGTACAAAAATTTTGCCAATAAAAGCCACAAATAACATTGAACAGAGATACAATTTAAAAAATCAGCTTCCTTCTTTTTTCTTCTAATAGCCTGAAGCACAAAAAACTTGAAAAATTATTTTTTCAACAGAAATAAATAGAGTCAAAGTGCAAGATTTAAACTCTCATAACATCAAAATTTTTATAGACAGAATTTTTGTAACATTTTTTCCATGTTCCTGGTAATCTTACCTTATATGTATTTATTGATTCTCTACTTCCATTTTCTTGTTGCAAAAGATATAATATTTGCAATTATAGTTTCTTCAAATTATTCCACTACTGCAACTATGGCGTTGGTACTAAACTGTAAACATTTTTTTGAGTTTCAAGATTCTAACTAACTTCGGTTGTAAAATTTATTTTAAATAAACTTAACAATTTAAGTAGGATTTTATGTTCAATTTTTTTTATCACAAATATGGGGTTTATTATCCGAATTCTGAAATCGCAATTCTTTAAATTATATAAAAATTTGAAATATTACTCAACAATATTATACACATTTTAGAAACTTGTTTCTTAACTTTACTGACAATTAAAAAAATAATTTTATATGTACCTATGTCATGTATTCAAAAATATTGTAAAATATTTCAGGTTTCGAAGATATCGAAAATTATTCTTTTTTTGAAAAATTTATTTTCAGTCTATTCAAAGAAAAAAGAAGCTTCTACTAGAAATTCTAAAAATATTCACATTTGATATCTCCGAAACCGTTACTTTGCGGGCCCATGTTTATTAAGATTTTTTTGTTTATTTTGGTCCATACTATTACTTCCTTAAATAGTTTACAAACTTTTTTTAACACACTGTATGACTAGTAGTCTAGAACTAGAAATATTCCACAATATTTATGAAAACCACCCAGTTTCAGGGTCAATTATGCTAATTCCTTCTTGATTTATGATTAAAAAACTAATTCCAGTAAAGAAAAAACTCTTTATTGGACAACCTCGTACACAATTAAATATTTTCTGTAGCAAAAGAGCACACGTTCGCAAACAAAAACAACCATAGAGACCATCAAACCCAAAACCAGGGTTAAAAACACCAACTGCATGTCATACAAAGAAAATGCCTTCACTTTTCGATTTTCTTCAACATGTTTGCCGAACCTCATTTTCATTATAATCTTTTGGGACATGTCATTGTACCACTTCTTCGTTAAACCACCTTCGAACATTCTTGTTATCAATTGGTTTAGTCGAGGCAAATAGGGCGAACCTTCGGTTACAATAAACCCAAGATGGTACGAAATGGGACATTCCTGCACAAGATGTATCAGGGAAGTACCATCAGAAGAAACATAAACAGATTTGAATAAATTAGCGTCGTTTTTGCGTTCTAATGCCACAATATCTCCACGATAAGCGACTCGTTCAATCGCGGATTGGTTCCTATCCACAACTTTTTTTTGCAAGTTTTTAAACAATTCTGATTCGTTATTGTTGAAAACTCCGAGTGAAGTTAGAATTTTCAGTCCAGAATTATCCAACTCTTCTAAAGTGTTAATATCGGGGTAGTAGGACACGGCACTGAAAGTCTTGATGAGATTCCCTTGAAAAACCCCATTTATTATCACCAGAAATTGCAATAGAAACGTCAAAAATATTTTTCGTTCCCAACTTAACGCCAGTTTAACTGGAACGTTTATGAAAATGCTCAACATTTCTATCCAGACTTTTCCCCAATTTCTCTTGAACGCATACCAAATCAGCAACGAGAGGAAAATCACCAGAAAAATCAACAACCAAACTTTTAACCTGAAACTGTGGAAAATTTCAGCCCAGTGTGGAATTCGTCCAGATTTGGGTGCAACCACGCAGATTTTGTCATTACTGTAAGGGGCAGTAAACTCCACATAGTCATATTCCTGCCCGAGTATAAATCTCCCATTCATTGCTAAATCAACAGCCCCCTTAACCACAGCCCCCAAAGTGCCTGTGACACTACCATTTGGGAAAATTTGCCCATAGAAAGAAAATTCCTCAAAAATATCGGCAGTAAAATTCATGCTTTTTGATAATTGGGCCAAGATATTTCCATCAACTCCGCTGAAAACTCTATTTTTATTTTCTTTTACTGCAGTCGGATTTCGTGCAAACATCGATATTTTTAGTACATGGCCGTTTAGTTTCATTATTGGATTATTTCTAAATTTTCGATGCAGAAATGCGGATAAAGGGAGCGATTGAAATAGCCCAAATGGACGGTAAAGATGGACATAATTGCACGCTGTAATGAAAATTAAGCTTGAAACTTGAAATTTTGTCCAAAAAAGTTTCATTTGTGCTTGTATTTCATCGAAAAAATGATCGGTCATCAGATAGAAAATGTAGTTGGCTCTGTTATTTGGGATTACATCGAAGGGAATCTCGTGTAAGAATTTCTCTAAAATATGAGCTTCTTGCACAATAATTATGTGATCGTCGTAATAATATGGTGATTGAAGTCTCTGTTTGTGTCTATAAATAGAAATATAATTGTAAGTCGTTGTAATTCTTTTGTTAAGAGCGTAATTTCTGACTTTTACGGTAACGTCTCTTTTGTAAAAGTCTCTTATTAATTCTGTCATGAGAGAGTGATCCGTGTTGATTTTTTTGCTTAATTGAGTCACTGAAATTTTGGTATTTTGGGGAGAAAACAGCGAATACACTTTTAAAATATTGTGGGCCATTTCGTCTTCCATCGTTAAAGATTTGCAAAAGTGGAAACACACAATTAGTAAAATTCTCATCTTCGAAGCTCGGAATTTAATCACAACTTTCTGATTAAAATTGTGTCACTAATTAGAAAAACGTAATTATACAATTAACGACAACTCCTTCCATCAAAGAGGACAAGTCTTGAGTGTTTACAGTCCTTCAATTTTATTTTGTAATTAGAGTGTTTGTTTAAAACGTAAGATTGCTGTAAAGCTTTAAATTTTGTTTCTGTGTTTCTGCTTGCTTTTCTGTTACAAAAAATCATAATGTTGTCACTGTTACTGCCTATTACATTGTATTTATTTATAGCTTAGATTTGGTTTGATTAATTCAAATCTAATAATTTCCGTGCCGTTAATAATTGATCGTTGTTATACATTTTGTCGGGGAAAGCCGTTAAAAGATTTCGGGTGGTTCCTTAGGTTAAAATAGAAAAATCCTGAAAATGCTTCCTAAGGGAGCCAGAGTCTCCAGTATTCTTTTCAGTTGTCTCAGTAAACAGTTGAGATTGAGATAGATTTATAAAAATTTGCATTTAGGGTAACTTTTTGTGCTATCAAAAATTGTGTAGCTACCTTTGCTTTCAAAAACGTCTTTTTTACTGAGAATTGTACTAAATTGTGCACCCACAGAGGTCACGATTTTTTTTTAATAATTTCGAGATTTAACTCTCCCAAAAATCGACAAAAATCAAAAAAACTTTCAACTTTAAAATTGATACATATAACAAACAACATAACATATAAACAAAGGTTTTTTTTTACATTTCTAGAGGTGTTAAAGACTCAAAAAAGTGCTTGAAAGTTATTGGGTCGCAATTTAAAAAAATCGATTTTTTTTGAGTTTTTGAAAGTGAGTAGTAAAGTTAAAAATAACGCTAGAAGTATCCGATTTTGACCCAAAAATCAATAATTTTTGATTCTTATGAAAAACTAGTACTATATGTAAAATTAACCGTAGAATACGCATGTATACAAACTGTTTTGACCTTAGGACTCATAGTTTTTGACAATTTTTTTATGAAAAAAACTAAAAATGGCTCTGAACCCGGAACCATAACCCAGAGCGACTTCCGGTTTACGTCATTAGATAGATAATTTAAAGTAGATTCTAATGGTTTTCAGCTTTTTGCTCTAAGTCTTACAGTTTCGTAGAAAAAACGCATTTAAAGTTTCACAATTTTGACAATTTTTAATTTTTGAACGCCGATTACGGCGAAACTAGAAGAGATAACGCAAAATGCTTGGCAAATTCGTAATCAGCGCGTCAAAATCAATCAGATATACAGGATGCGCCAGAACTCGCGCCCTACAGAAAAATGCCATATAAGGTAAGATACCAGGAACATGGAAAAAATGTTAAAAAAATTTTATCTATAAAAATTACGAAGTGAGGGTTTAAAGTTTTGCACTTTGACTCTATTTATTTCTGTTGGAAAAATAATTTTCCAAGTTTTTTTGCTATAGGCTATTAAAAGAGGAAACAAGGAAGCTGTATCCTAAATTGTAACTGTATTCAATGTTAGTTGTGGCTTTTAGTGGCAAAATTTTTGTCACTTTACTAAATAATTGTAAAAAAAAAACATATACAAGATCATCAGTATCATTAAATAGATATAAAAAAATTCAAATGTCAAAAAATAAATGTCAAAATTTTTTGACAGATAATTTTTTTCATGTTCCTGGTATCTTACCTTACTTGAAAATTTTCTCTGGGGCGCGAGTTCTGGCGCACCCTGTATATATATATATATATTCGTATGACAATACATAAAAAAAATCAGATAAGATAGGTTTAAATTGAGACATGTTTTTAAAAACACTAATTCTTAACAAATTTTTACTGTTTTTTATTTTGTAAATTTCAGCAAAACTGTGCCTCAATGATATAATATTTTGACGTAAACCTATGTCAAATGTTCCGGGGAATCGATTAGCGTCAAAGAACCTGCAAAATTCCTAATAGTTTTGAAGTTATAGTCGGATTTATATTTTCCATACTTTTGACTTTGTCACAAATTTTCTCGATAACTATTTATCGTTGAACACTGATCTTTTTTTATATGATAGAAAATTAAATTTGCTTTCCAACGATACCAAACATAAGAGGTTATTACCAATAAGTCCGGAGTTATTGGCAATAGACCGCTCCGGGTGCCAAAAATCGACCAAAATTTCGACGAAAATCAAAAAAATTTTTAACCTTAAAATACATCCATATAACGCTTTTTACATTTAGATTTTACATTTTACATTTGGGTCAAGTTTAAAAAATTACGAATTTTTTGAGTTTTTCAAGGTGAGCGGTAGTAAAATCGTAAAATGGTCAATTTCCTAAAAGTCGTAAAAACGCTTGAAATATGGTTTTCTAGATGTAAAATTACGCGCTGAACACGATGCAACCAGTTAAAATACTCTACGATGCATAGTTTTTGAGATATTGAGTAATAAAGTCAAAAATAAGGGTACAAAAATCAAAAAAAAATTCAACTTTAAAATTGATCCATAACACGTTTTTTTACATTTCTAAAGGTCTTAAAGACTCAAAAAAGTGTATAAAATGTTATTGGGTCAAGTTTAAAAACAGGTTAAAATACTCTACGATGCATAATTTTTATTTTACAAATATTATTTATTCCTGATTTTCGTACAAATTAAATTGTGTAATTATTTTTTAGACAAAGTGGCGCAGACGAACCCTCCACATATGGAAATACCGAAACTGCCATCCAACCCCATTGCCACATAACAATAAAATCAACAAAAGAAGTAGCGCCCCCCTTCTAAAACCACTTTAATTACCCATTCCCTTTTCAGATAGCAGGTTTTAACGAATTAAACGAGGCTGTAAAAAAACTGGACTTCATGAGCGCCGTTAGAGACGTCCGCCGCTTCAACTACATTTGCGCTTTATTAGGACTACTCATCGGCCAACAAATGACCGCATTGTCGGGATGCGCCCAAAAGGTGCTTCTAGCAATGTTGGAAGAGGTCGCAAGTCAAGCGGTGACAAGTCAACACAATCCCCGAAATTTCCGTCAACTGTTAAAAAATTTAAGATCGCTGAGCGAAGCGGAACGCTCGTCTTGCTGGGGCGGCCTCCTCGGCTCCCAAATGCTGTGGAGTGAGCACACCGCCAAAATTGAACGCATACTCAAAATGGCCGCTAATATGCAAATCTGCGAACTCAGCCCGGAGTCGCGCCCGCAGTTGCTACAACTCCCGGAAGAATGCCTCCGGGAGATTATTTTAAGATTGTCGGATCATAGAGACTTGACAGCTAGTGCAGAAACGTGCGAGCAAATGGCCACAATTGTGGGGGAGCAACGCGTCTGGAGGGAGTTAACCCAATTCCACTTTTCACCCAATCAAATCGAGCTAGTTTTACCAAAAAACTGCGAGAAAGTCGACTGGAAAGACATCTATCACTCCCTCAAAAAGTGAGTTGTTTAGGGGTCCAAAACTAGTGTTGGGAAAATCGAATAATTTTGACGAATGATCTGAACTATCGAATGAATCATTCATTTATTTTATTCAATCGCTTGAGCAAATAAATGGTGGGAGAATGGTTCATTCGATAGTTCAAATCATTTGATAACTCAATCAAAATCATTTATCTACACCTGCGACCTGCGAAAGAGTTTTTTCAAAAACAGAAGAGTTAATGACTGAGAGGCGAAAAATTTAGACCGTATTGTTTTGTTTTTTTTTAATAGCAATTTCTTAAAACCCAAATTGTTTTCATACGCGCACGTGCTTGGCAAAATTTGAGTAGGTACAAACCAGTGGCAATATAAAAATTTTGGTCCACTCTAGTTGGTCAATATTATTTAATTATAAATTAGTAAATAAATTAGTAAATAATTTTTGATAAAGTTGTTTGTTAGGTACTGTTACTAATTTTATAAATAATATTGTTCGGCAAGAACCAACGGGAGTGATCTCTTGTTAGGAAAAGATTTGGGTACAGGATTGTTTTAATTGTTAGGATCAGACAGTTAGTAACAAAATCAAAGAAAATCTTATAAAATATACAAAATCAACAAATATTCAACAAGGTTAATAATATATTACCAAAAAATTCTGGCAAAAAAAACTAAATAAAAAACATTCATGTACGATAACATGATAACAAAACTAAATATGTACACTATAATAGCTATACTCGGTAAAGTAAAATCAAAAATTTTCTTATTAAAAAATGTGTAAGAATTGAATTTAAATATCTTTATAGGTGAGATCAATTCTTCTTTCTTTTTGTGCAGCGAAGTGGTCTATTATGTTGTCGTAAAAGTGAGTTTTCTTGAAGTTCTTTCAAAAACGCTTTTTCTATTGATATTATGGACAAATTATTTAAACGGTTTTGACTTGTGGAATTTCTTACAAAAGTTTTTATTCTTTTTAATGCAGAAAAAGATCTTTCGGTAGAAGCTGAGATAGCAGGTAATGACAAAATAATTGATAATAGTTTATAAATTTCTGGTACATCACTTTGTAATGAATTAGAAAATATAAACTGCATCATGTGTTCTAAATTTTGTGATTCGCCAAAAATGTTGACATCATTGTATAAAACTTTCAATTCGGTTTCTAATTTCAGTTTATCTGGTAAGTTTGGATACAAATTACAAACATGATCCACTAAACATTGAGGAAATGAATTATTAGAGTGAGATAAACACATTACTAACTGTACGTGAGAAAGAAACAAATGATTTTATTCGATAATTCGCTTTTATTCGTTTCTTCATAATGAATGATTTTTAACGAATGAATGTATTTTCTACTATCGAATAATTCGAATGATAGACAACTATCGAATTATTCGTTGAGATTGCTTCGATTGTGCCTATCCAAAACCAAAACTCTTTTTCTTGATAGGTCCTTCGGATTGAGCGAAGACCGCCAATATGCAGAAATGTTGTCGTTGTGTCGGTATTGTCGATGCCTGTTTTGGAGGTCCTCCGGGCACCCGTGTATAGCCGATCAGTGCCCGGAATTCCGGGCGAGACTTCAAGAAGCCGGGGGAATTACTCCGCCCAGTCCTGTTCCTCCTTCGGCCTTTCTGAAGTTCTTCTCCTTGTAGTTGCCTTCGTCCAATTAATTTATTGTGCTTGTGTTGCATTGTGATACATAATTGCGTATTTTTAGGGGCCGCTATCTCATGTAGATATATCGAATTTACAAATGAGTAATTTCATCACTTTTAAAACTCATTGTTTCTGATTTTTGTAAATTTGAGATATGTTATAGAACGTGTAAAAATAAGTGACACGTTTTTTACACACACCGTTTTTTATTTTTTCAATGTTGAAAAAACAGGTATGTACAAAATTACGTACCTCGTAACAAAAAGAATTTTTATCTAAAGAGCAAATCAACATATTGAAACGATTTTTTTTTAATAATAGATATAATAATAGGTACACTACGGACGTGATAATACATGTATTCTAAAAATTTGTTATTAACAAATAATTTAAAAATATATTGTTAAAACACAAAAATAAACAATTACGCAGGTTTCTAAATTCTCAAAAAACTTATGTAAAAATTTTCATATTTTTACTATGTCTTCACATAAGTTTCAAGAGGGACGTTTAAAAATGGCTGAAAAACATTTTTTTTTGAAAAAAATTACAGAAATTATAGAAAACACATAATTTCCAATAACTTATAAATATTTATTTTTCAAAAAATATCAATAATAAAAACAAATTCCTCGGTTGAGAAAGAGTACTCTTAATTTTTTTTATTCTATTTTCTGATATTAAAATAAAAGTATGTAGATTTCGCATACCTTTCATGAGCTTCGCTCGACTAAAATGATCATTTAAAAAATCGCAAATTCTTTCAACTTGTCGATTAGATTATACAGGCTGTGTCAAAAGTCCCATACCAACGTAAGGTAAGATACCAGGAGCATGAAAAAAATGTCAAAAAAATATATCTATAAAAATTTCGAAGTTATGAGAGTTTCAATTTTATTTCTGTTGGAAAAATAATTTTCCATGTTTTTTTGCTACAGGCTATTAGAAGAGGAAACAAGGAAGCTGTATCCTAAATTGTAACTTTGTCAAATGTTATTTGTGGCTTTTATTGGCAAAATTATCGTACCTTTATTAAATAATTATAAAAAAAAAGATACAGGGTGAATATAAAGTATGGAACCAAGCGGTTTTATTTTTAATCATTTGCCTCCGGAAAATAATAATTAATATAAATTAAAGTAATATAAAAAGTGTGATCGTAATTTCAGAACGAGATTTTGTTTTGTTTTTGAGTTATGCGATTTTTTTGTCAAAATTGCAATTTATGTGAAAAAATTTTTTGAAAAAATTAAAAATAAAGCAGATAGTTGTAATCCTTAGAGTATAGCTTTTATGAGAAAAATGATTTTATAGTGGGTTGCCATTTAAAAAAATTATTTTTTTTGTAGAACTCAAAAATAAAAGGAAATTTCGAAAAAATTTATTCTTGTTAAATCATCACATTTTTATAGTACTTTAGCACTCATCAATTAGTTTTTTCAAAAAATAAATAGTTTAAGCAAAAAACGTTTGGTTCCATACTTTTTATTCACCTGGTATACAAGATCATCAATATCATTATTAGACATAAAAAAATGTCAATTTTCAAAAAAAAGTAAAATTGTTTTTTTTTGTTTAAACAATACATTTTTAAATTATTTGTTAATAATTTTTTTTTTAGAATACATGTATTATTATGTCCGTAATGTACCTATTATGAAAAAAAAAGTTTTAATATGTTAATTTGTTCTTTAGATAAAAATTCTTTTTGCTCCGAAGTACTTAATTTTATACATCCCTGTTTTTTCAACATAAAAAACGGTGAAATACGTGTCTCTCATTTTTACACATTCTATAAAATATCTCAAATTTACGAAAACCAGAAACAATGAGTTTTAAAAAAGTGATCGTTTTGGCATGGAATTACTCAAATTCATATTTTTACGTACCTACTATAGTGTGTAATTTTACAAGATATCTAATATCGGTAAGGATATATTTTTCATTGGGAAAATAGCTTGAGTGATAATTGATAAGTAGCTGATATTTTGCTTTAAAGAAACGAAGTCTGAAGTGATTATTTTTTCAAGTAGATGTAACTCTCGACGATATTTAAAAAAAAATATCAAACGGTGATATACTTTCGTCTTGCTTAACTGTTAAGTATATATTTTAAGAGATTTCCACTTGTTTTTTCAAAATGGACAGGAATTACTAGTCAACTAAATCTTCCAATCTTAGTAAATTAAAAACATTTTCATTTATCTTTTTAAATAAGGACACAATGTTATACTCTAATCTCTTAAGATATAACAAAACCCTGAAGAAAGTAAGATTAATTATTTTGTAGTAATTATCTGGCTTAAAAAGTGTCAATATTAATATAAGTGTATTGTTCTCGGACCACTAATAATAATAACACTAATAGTCCAGTGATATTGAATCTAAAAAAGTTTACTTAAAATCCCCTCTGAAATGAGATTTATTATTTAACTTTATTATATTTACTATCATATTTGTTGCTTTTTTTGATTAATAAATAAATAGTCAAATTAGATTCTAACAAGTAGTCACGAAATAAATGTATTTTGTATTAATGTTTTAGTGATCTATGCACTAAAAACTACTCGAAACAAATAAAAATTGGCCTGAAAAGGAGGGTTTTTCATCGCACGTCGTCACTAAGAAACATTACTTAATAGTTGATCTGATTTTTAAACTGTTTTTCTACGACCCTAACAGAAAGTAAGTTTTTCCAATGGTCAACAAGATTTTACCTCCCTCATCTCAAAATTACAATAAAAATATAATTTCTCAGGGAAGTAAAAATATTACCCAATGGCGCAGCTGGAATATCGAGAGAAACTATTTTTCTTATTGGATCGTAGGAAAAATTATATGTATTACACTCGAGGAAAATGTCTTTTCCTCCCTGTTTTCTCCTTTGTCATACAAAAAACTATTTAATCAATTGATTTTTCGTTACAGTGCTGTCCATTATGGAATTTGTTCTGTACAGGTTTATTGTTTAAATAATAAATAAATACAAATTTATTGTTTTTTTTTTCTTTTAACACGAATAATAAGTAATAACTCGAGTACGTCTATCAAATGAGAAATGTCTAATTATTTTTTGAATACCTGTAAAAATATATACAGGCTAAACCAAAAATAACGCACAAAATTCATATTCAAAAATAAAACCCACTTGTTTTTAATGACTGTTAGAATTATGGCTTTGGGGCGTTACTTTGGGTTCACCCCTGTATAAACCACAAATTTGGCAAAAAATCTGTCTCAACGCATGACTTAAAAAATGCATAGTCATCCTTAAGCAATAATAAAGGGATAAAAAGGATATGCAAAAAGGCTGGTTTGGGAAAAAGTTATTGGAATCACAAAATGTATTTAAAAAGGCCTTTTTACATGTCGTAAAATTAAACTTACTTAAAAACTTATCACTACAGCTTATTTCTCTAATGGGGCATAATTGAGTAACTTTTCAATAAGATCAACGTGTCCCAGGAGCATTCTTCGACAACAGTACCTCTTCAACCCCAAAGCATCCAACGCATCTCCTTCCGTATATTCAGCTTGTAAAAGCCCCAGATAAGCCTCCCATTTATTTCCAATAACTTTCCCACAAGTGAAACAACGAACTGGTATAATCATTTTCTCTGAGACACCTAAAAATATAACCTAAATTTTCCAATTCAAACACTCGTAAATTACTTACCTCTCACTCTCTTCTAATCTATTTATGGTATAATTCAAACTGAAATATTTTCGGAAAGCCTTAATTGTGATTTTCTAGAAGCTTTTTGATTTTCGATTTTGTGTATTTCTGGGTTTTTTACACCAAGAGTTGTGGCAGCACTGAAGAAATGAAACGTGGGGTTGCCATCTGTCGTAAAAAACATGAAATGACAGTCGATTCCATTACTAAAATTTTGTTAAACTAAAGGTAACATAATAAATGTATTTCCAGGACAAGGCTTAAATAGTTTAATTAATTTACAAAGTTGTTGTGAGTGTGTTTTGTCATTACAAAATGGTAAATGCTTGTTAATATTGTCACCGGAAGTGTAAAATTTGAATGTCTAAAGCCGGTTTTGACTAACCGCGTAGTCACTTCCGGCAGCAGTTACCGCTACTTTGCAAGCAAGCCGGCCATTATTTGTAGCGGCAAGCTGCGTGTCTGTTGATAAAACGGTTTAAAGTGCATCAAATTCCAGTAAAACCGTTTGCATTTTCGCACCAACTTCGGTCTTAAATACCCCTAGAAGCTACAACCAAATTTGCCAAAAATGGGTGATGAAAAGAAGGTAAACATGACTTTTCTTCCTAACCATAAACCATCATTTTTTGTGTTCATTTTGATTTAATACTCAATTTTTGGGGCCCTCCAGAGCAATGAAACGGAACATATCAATCTCAAAGTCCTTGGACAAGACAACGCCGTAGTCCAGTTCAAGATCAAAAAGCACACCCCTCTCAGGAAGCTGATGGGGGCTTATTGTGAAAGAGCGGTGAGTCCACTTTTATCTCAATTCTTCGGTTAGTTGTAACATAATTACGCCGATAAGTGAGTGAGTGATTCATTGTTTACACTCCCCAGTGTAGTGACCTTGACTGGTATAATTGGGTCATAATTCCAGGGCTTGAGCATGCAAGTCGTGAGATTCCGATTCGACGGGACCCCAATCAATGAGACGGACACCCCGACATCTCTCGGTATGGAGGAGGGGGACACAATTGAAGTGTACCAACAACAAACTGGAGGATATTGTTAAAAGTAATTTTATGACGCCGCTGACCTCCTAATTACCACTACCATTGAGTGGTCAATTTGAGGTGGTTTTCTGTATAGATTTAAGCTAGTTTCTAATATAATTTTTAAGGTTAATCGAAAATACTACTTAAATGAGCACTTCTTTTGTCGCGTTTTCAATCCCAAAATTTCTGTATCGCAATGAATCCGTTTTCAGTTTTAGTGAAAGTTCAGTTGTGAATTTTGTATTCTTAAATTAAAATCTTTTGATAATTTAGGGGATTTTTTATTGATTTAGTGTCTTTTTACTTTTTTTGTTTTGACAGTTTTTTCAGCGAATACTTGATCACCACTTGACCTGAAATGTAAATTTGCGTATACAGTGGCGCCCAACAAACAAATTAGGCTGATTATGACGATTGTTTCGACTCTGTTTGGGAGTGGGACCCCGCAGGCTGTGTACCAGTAGGCCCCTTCGGACGGGGGCTTGCCCCCAGGTAAACAATGCCAATCGAAATATTTCTCGTCGTAATCACTCGCACACAAATATTTGCGTTTTTGCAAAGTCTGAAAATTATTTATTGATTTTACTTTCAAAACGAGTTAACTCACCATTCCGAATGCGGTTTGAATTGGGACATATTCATCACAAGCCCCGATTGGTTCTTTGACACCAATTGCAATTTCATCCTCAGGATTAAACAATATTGGGATTAACAAAAAACTGGTGTAGTGTATTAATAAATGTAAAATTAGTAACCAAGTACTCCAATGTGTGGTGTGTTGTGTATTTTTTTTCTTGTCTCGTCTGGCCGTTCGATCCGCCGACCATATTATCAGAAGGAAGACAACAAACAGTATGAAAAAAGTAACTTCAGAGTGAATTTTGTAAATGTCGTGTAAAGGGTGATAAATCGGTATAAACATGAGAATTCCGCCTGGTGTGCCCAAAACCCCGGCAATAATCGAACACAAAACCTCCTTCTTGGGGCTAAAATCTCTGATTAAAACTTTGGGGTTAAATTAATTGATTACTTTTTATCAGCGATCCATTTTCCGTTACTTTTGCAAATCAGTTTTCGTGTAAAGTGGAACCAAAAAGTGAAACTTGCGGCAAAAGTGGCGTGAAAATAGTAGGAATTCCAGGGGACCCAATAGTGTCTGTCTTCGATATTGGGGTCAGTGTCGTGCCAAGTCCAATGGAGGAAATTGACGCTCACAATGTCGTACGGAATGTCGATTAGAACAGAACCCAAGCCCACAGCGAAGGGCTCTGCCCATGATGGGAGTCGCGCTTTAGCAACCCCGATCGAGGAATTGTAAACGAAACAGGGATCTGTAATTTTTTTTTCCATAAACTTTTAAAATTATATTCGTTTTCATATTAATGTGCATCGAAAGGGATCATTTTAGGGTGGCAACCATGCGAAAATTCAAATAATTCTAACCTCAATCTTCCCTAAAAATTTATTCTTTTCAAATAAATGTGTCCCGAGGTGGCACAAAATAATTAAAATTAACATGGGATAAAAAACAAAGATTTTTGTCATTATTGATGTAATTAATGACGCTTTTTGTGTAAATCTTCTTGATGAACATTAATATGAAAAAAAGTATATGTTTATGTAAATGAAGTGATGCAAGACTATTAATTACAGTTGGAACTTGAAAAAGTTAAATTATAAATGCTTTCAAAAAATTTTCTATTCATGTTTTTGTGTGTTTTAAATAAAAAGAAAAATGAGTAGGCGGTGATTATAGTGCTTCAGTTGGCAATCCTGATTTTTGACAAATGTCAGCGGAAACTGTGACAAGTTGCGTTTTATTCATTTTGAGTGAAATAATGTTCACTTTAGAGCAGAAAATTTTTATTGTTGCTGACTTTCCGACATTTTAGTTTGTTGGAAAATTCCTAGCCAATGTATTGCCAACTGTAGAATATTAATCGTCGCCTACTCTCATTTGATCACACGGTATATTAAAAAACAGGTGTTATCGAAATTTTCTGTTTACATCGCTTATCGCTAATTCGATAATTTTTTAGATTAAGTGTGCAGGTGGCAGCTTTTGAAACAAAATACAAAAAATTACATAACCAGAAAAAACCAATTACAGAAATTTTTGATTTTTAGTAAGTCTTTTATTACATGAAAAATATGCTATTTTATTCACTTATTTAAAAGAGTTTCATAGTGTGTTTATGACAGACTATTTTTTTTATTGTTCAACTTTTTTATGTTTTTTTTTCTCACTTACATAAGAGCATGATGTGAAGTGGAAGTCTTCTTCCTAAAAATATTATCGGTGTTTGCGAATGCCAAAAATTATCGACGTCTGGGAGTATGTAACACAAACATTCTATAACAATCCCATGAATCAAAATTCCCAACCATAGGTAAGGTAATCTTCCTCCTCGAATTAACGCTGGAATTTTTTTAAAATTTTACTGCACCACAAAAAAGAGAAGAAAAAAATTTACTACACTTTTGGTGATTTTTGATAAACTCAGCGAAAAATGGTACTCGTATTTAGATTAAGAAAATCATTTCGAGAATACGGTTATCACGTAATTCGCGTAATCGCGCGAAATGTTTCTTATATTTTTTTATTTTTGGTCCACGGATTTCGGGATTTTTTTTAGTTAAATCCAATAGCTTGTTTATTCTGCTTTAATTTGCTTTTTTATATTCTTTTTACGTCAATTTGTCACTGAGATATCTGATTTTTAATCTTGGATAATCTTTCATTTTTTATCAAAATGAAAAAAATAATTGTTTTTTTTCAGATTTTTTTACAATTTTCCATCAGTTATTTGTTAAAATTTCAAAAGAAATAAAAATTATTGATTTTACTTTGAAATTTTATAAAAAAAAATCAATAAACAATAGGAACTGACTAATTTTTGAAAAACTATATTTTTTTAATTTCGATTTTTTTTATTTAACAAAAAAAATTAATGCAAAATTATTGAAAAAAATTGTTTTGATGAAGATTACACAATCTTCGGAAACAATAAACTTCCGTGCAAAAAATCGATCAATTCGAGAAAACAGTCTAATTTATTTAAAAATTTACACGACTATACTATTGGTGGTACCATAAACTGTAAAAAACCTGGAAAAATTTGTCAATATTTGTAAATCTGCGGTAGATTCATGAAAACTACGAAAAAAGTTAGTTTTCTTTTTTTTTTTAATTTTGATGGTGAAAAAAATTTTTTTTCAAAAAATCGGATATTATAGGAAATTTATTCTAGTTTTTGAATCTACTTCTTACATTCTCTGTGCGAACATTGGTTGCTGAGATATCGATAATCAAAGACGAAGAAAAGTAAGATATTTCAGCGAAAAATTGACAACAGAATTGAAATGAATAAGCAGTTACCCGGTATATGCATTGAACTAAAAAAAAATTCCCTGAACCAAAAACAAAATTTATAAAAAAAAATCTCGTGAAATTTCTTAGGATTGCGTTATAACCGTAGCTCTAAAAAAATTGCCAAAAATCTTAAATGTAGGAACTTGAAGCTTCAAAATGTTTTTTTTTTAATCGTTAATTAATAAATATGACCATTTTTAAAAATCTCCAAAAATGTAGGAATTTTTTTGATCCCTTAATTTTTTGGAAAGTTTCTAACTTTGACTTAAGCCTCAGCAAAATGCATTTTTTTATTTTCCAACTTACCATGAAGTAATGTCGCTATACCACCAAATATGTATGCAAATTGAGAAATCAGGTAAGTGGGTTCGTTTTTTAAGTGAATACTTAGATCAGACACTCGAACAAACCAATCCCAAAACTGAAAAAATCATCCCCTCATCATTTAATCATATTAATAGACTATTTTCTAATGCAAGAAACTAAAAATTTACGTTTTGTCGAACAATTTTGTTACAAAAAAAAAAGAAATCTTGTTTTACACTAAATTCAAATATCGTTATTTTGAGAAACCAAATTTTTCTATTTATTCAGTAGTTTGTCCCCGGATTGGGTTTACAAGAGGAATTTTTTGATCTTTGATTTTACGCCAAAACTGCAAAGGAAAAAAATTTGCTTCACCTGAAACGAGCAAATCTGTAATTAAAACTTTATTATTCTGATTCAGTGAAAAGAAAAGTTAATTTTTCTCTTGATTTTTGATTTAGAATAATTTTTCTCTGCTTTTAAGTCCTATCACATTGCCGGTTTCATTTATTTGACAACTATATGTCACTTTGACAATTAATTTATTAATTATATAATGAAAGTTCTTGTTAAAAATGACTTTGGTTTTTATCTTAAAGCTGTTTCTTATTATGTTTTTCACAAACATTTTTGTTATTTAACTTGTGTAAACTCATTTGTCAAAAAAATGAACTTTTTTCTGAGTTAGACCAATGAATTTTTAATTACAGATTTGCTTGCTTCGGGTATAGCAAAAATGTTTTTCCTTTAATTTTTTGCGTAAAATCAAAGATAAAGATTTTTCCTCTTGTAAACTCAATTCGGGGACATACTGTATGTTTAATAACAAATCAAAAATTCTAAATACAAAATAAATATTGAATCAAGCAATTTTTGACTCACCCCGTCATAATGTAATTCCTTAAATTCAGCACCGACAACATATAAATCTTTATTATCCATTTTTAGGCAGTGAGTGGTTGCAGCTGTTGCTGAGTAGGAATAAATATACCCAATGATAAATGAAATAAGTACTTGACCTTAGTAATAATATAGTAATAATAAGATAAAAATATTTAAAAATTTAATCACCTGTCTACCGATTACTTGGCTTATCATTTTTATAGACCAAGGAGTTGAAATAAAACAAAAAATTGTGCAAATCCTTTATTTCTCAAAGAACTAAGTGTGACAAATAAAAAAATTTTTTTTTTCAAATTAACTCAAATTAAATAAAACCTTAAATCCTAAATCATCTAAGTAGAAAAAACACTACTGTAGATACCACAACTCCCGTGATTGTGGTTATCAAAACCAAATGTCTCTTAATAAACCCAACTTCTTCCTCTTCTTCGTACAACCTTCGCTCCCTCGTCCTCTTCTTACTCTCAAACATCTTCTTATACTTGGCCAACTCCCTCTCATTCTTCAACTCCTCCTCTTTCCGTTTTTGCTCATTGATCATTTCCTGCTGCTTAATTTCCTCCTCTTTCTTCCGGAGACAACCCTCATCACACTCAACTTTCGCCGAATTATTACGAACCATCTCGCAGGAAAACTCCTTCTTCAACCTTTTACATTTACAAGTCAGTTTGACTTTCCTGCGACAAAGTTCCGGATTTGGGCAGGGGCCCGAATGGCAATTTGCGCGACATCTGTGACCACAATCGAAACTCCTTGGACACTGATTACCACAACTTTGGATTTCTTCTCTCTTTGGATTCAACCAATCGTTGCATGACACGTAAGGCTGATTAAGGCCACAATGGCACCTTATACGAAGCATTTGTTTGCAAGGGGGGCAAGGGCCGGGGTGGCATGGTTTAGGGCATTCGTGGGGGCAACCCTCAGGTCGGGGTTTGGAGCACGGGGCTTCGCATTTTTCACAATTTTGGCCGGCCTAATTAACATGAATTTTAATTAATTAATAATTTTAATTAATTAATTAATAACCTTGATTTTGTCAGGGGGGGCTTCCACCAAGTGACATGGAAGGGCACAAGTGTGGTTTTCGCAGTTTAGGAGACGTCCACATGGTCGGAGACAGCTCGAGGGGGCTGCTTGGTAGCAAGGCCAGTCGCAGGTCTCGTGCTCACCTAATTAAATACCAGGAACATAAAAAAATGCTAAAACAATTCTAACTATAAAAATTTTGAAGTTGTTGAATTTTGCACTTTGACTCTATTTTTTGTTTTTTTTTTTTTCAGAAAATTCCAGTACTTAATTCACAAGTAATTTCAGTAATTCCAAACAATCCAAAAATAATTTTATTAATTCCAAATAATTCAAAGAAATTTCAATTAAATTCCAAAAATTTGTACAACTAATTCTACAGTTAATGGCCCCTCCATCTTTTCTTTTTTTTCTTTATTGAACATTTTGAGATTCCAAAATAATCCATCATAATTTCATTGTCTTCAGATTATTTTCTACATATAATTTCAACTTAATTTTTGTGTTATAGTTCAAAGAAATTCAACGTAATTTAAAAAAATCTTTGATAATTCAAAAAAAAACTTGCAGAAAAATTTCAGTAATTCACACAAATAATTTCAGTAATTTCAAAAATAATTTTATTAATTCCAAATAATTCAAAAAAATTTCGATTAAATTCCAAAAATTTGTACAACTAATTCTACACATATAATTTTTCCTTCAGCAAGAAAGACTTCAAAATTAACAATTTCTCTTGATATCTCAGTTTTACTATTAAGTCTAGCAGCATGTTTTTCCGTTTTTATGGTAAAATTTTTACCTCTCTAAGAGATTACAAATATTTTTATTGTAATTTTGATAATTAGCCACTTTTCTTTCAGTTAGGGTCGTAGGAAAAAAATGTATTTGTTTCTACATACCAAATTACAATTATTTTAAGCCAACATGGTGAAACTAAAAACAAACAGTTTTTGGATTTCATTTTAAGATAAAAAATATTTTGTAGTGTTTAAACGCACTAACTTTTTTTGAAGAATTGATTTTTTAGATGGGCAATTAGGGTAAGAGTATACAGGGTGCGCCAGAACTCGCGCCCCAGGAACATTATTAACTATAAAAAGTTACGACAGTTTAAATTTTGCACTTTGACTCTATTTTTTCTGTTTAATGTTATTTGAGGCTTTTATTGGCAAAATTTTTGTACCTTTACTAAATAATTATAAAAAAATATCATTAAATAGACATAAAAATATTCATATCACATTTTTATAGTATTTTATCATTCATCAATTAGTTTTTTCACAGAATAAATACTTTAAGTAAAAACGTTTGGTTCCATAGTTCTTATTCACCTGGTATTTTTTAAGTATAAAATTATGGACGCGTGTAAAAAAATTAATTCATTATACATTTTTATGTAGTTTTGAAAAACAAAACAAAAACTGGGGGCCCCAAATTACTACTTTATTTCTCTTCTCAACGGTTGATATAAAAATTAATTAATAATAATTTTTGTAAAAAAATACTATAAGTTGTTTTTATTTATACAGGGTGATTTTAAAATATACGACACTATTTAAACCTATAAGTCAATAATAAGGGAGAAAATCAGGCAGGTACGAAAAATGGGGATGAAAAAACATAAATTTTATTTTTTTTTAAATATNAAATATTCCAGTTTATTGTTGAGATTTCAAAATCACCCTGTATGGAGAAAATTTAAATTTAAAAAAATTCCAGCTTTAATATTTAGAATTTTTCGAAATTTTTGCACCTTGCCCTTGAAAATCCATTACTTAATTAATTATGGGCAACTAAAAGAGAAATGTTAAAAATGAATTAAGGTTACGTTCAGGGAAAAGAAACTCTAAACCAATAGATTCAGTACCAAAAAATTATCTTTGGTACAAATTTTAGTAAATTTATTAAATAGACATAAAATGCTCAGAAACAATAATTTTTCCGACTTGTTTTCACATTACCCTTTTGTATTTTTCTGTTTTTTTTTTTGTTTACTATTTTCTTGTTTCATTTAGTCTTCCTGTTTAGTTATATTAAATTACTTTCAGGTTTTCTGTTTTTTCGATTTTTTTGACTACTTTTATCCATTTTTTGATACTCTTCTTTCTCCAATATTTTTGTCCTACATTCTTCTAATTCAAAGTCCAATATTCGTGTTTGCATATTTTTATTCTTTCTTATGTTGTGTTACTCGTTTTTAACATCCTTGTTTCCAATTTTTCAACTTTATTTCTTTCATTCTTATTTTTTTGTAAACTCTATCTTAAATGTTTTTAACGTCGCTTTGTCTTTTTTTAAACTTTCTTTCAAATCAGTTTTGTCAAATTGTTCTGCCTTCGCAAATTATCTTATCCTGATATTTTTTGTTTTTGGTTTGCTTCTAAATTAACTAATGACAAACTGAAACACAGTATCTAAACAAAATGAATACTATATTGTAATAGTTTTGCAAAAAAAACTTTTAAATTACCAGAAAATTTGATGAAAAAAGTAAATCTTCTGTTTTTATTTTTTTAATAGATTTGGTTTTCTTTGTTATAACGTTTCTGTTTTTTTATTATTCTTATTTTAGGTAAATTATCTGCTTTAAAAAGCGATGTTTGCTACCGCAAAATTTATGCACTTTTAGGCCCGTTTTTCTCTGCACTGATTGTACATAAAGAACCAATCTGTCGAATTATGCGCACTTTGAACATTTGAAATTTTTTTTAAAGAAGTATCAAATAAAGGCTAAAACCGCTAAAAACGACTCGAATCGGTATTTTTGAATCAAAAATAGAGCAAAATACGAATTTTAGTACACAATAAATGAACTTAATTCACAGTGTTATGTAAATCTTTCAAAAATGTCAAAATTTGACAGTTTGGACATTTAACAGTAAAGAAAATTAATTAACATTTATTCTTCAAATAATATTTTTTTTCTTAACTATAAAATCGAAGAAGCCGATTTTTAAAACAAAAATTTTAATTATTTTTCTTGTCGAAAAATCTAAAACGTGTTCGGATTGGTTGATTATAAAAGACGTAATTGATTGGCTAAGGATCGAACAATGACACTCAACTTTAACCCATTACATAATTTTTTACTTTTTATTGGTCTAATAATCGAAAGAGAATGATTCATATTGGCTCTGGGGTTGGCTCCACCCATTGTGCAAAATTAGATCCAATTAAAGTAAGATAACTCACACTAAACGCTGATTTGTTATAAAAATTCGATTCAGAAATCAATAATTATTCACGATTTTTTAAATGGGTGGAGTTACTTATCGTTGCTAGGTTTTTGTCGAATTTTGCCCAATAAGAAATAAAAACCGGTTTGTTCTCACCTTAGTGGTAATTACGTGAATGGGAAATGATTATTATTGGTCCTTGTAATCGAAATTAAAAATGTGTCCAACCAGTCAAATTCAAGATTTCGCAAAAACCTCACCGATTATCAATAAAAAACTGTTTTAATATAATTCAAATTTGCTTTGAAAAAACGCAAAAATAATGAATTTAAATTAATTTTTCCAGTTAGCCACGAAAAATTAATGTTAGATAAGGGACTCTTTCGTCAATTTTTTTCTTAGTGGGTTCCAAAAAAAATGCAGATTAAAGCTTAATGTGACTAAAAAAATTTCGTTTGATTTTTTTGAAGAGTGTGAGCGACATTGTCGCGAAATGTCAACAACTGTCTGAAGTGTCAGATTGAATGATTTAGGCACTTTTAGACCTTTTTTCTCTATGAAACTTTTTTTTTGCAATCGATAGTTTTTCCATTAAATTTTTATTTTCTATCTTTGCTTAGTCTCCGCATTTTGCCGTTTTTCACTTTTAGCATGTCCAAAATTGCTACTGCGCGAGAGAGTAAGTTAAATTAATTTTTCCACGGGTTGAGAGAGTTGGAGCTATCACGTTTTAGTAATACATAGATAAAATGTCAAATTTTTTTGACATTCCTGGTACCGTACGATCAAAAAAAAAATCAGAGTAAGCGATGATTAAAATCCTTCAGATGGCAATCCTGATTTTTGATATCAAATGTCGGCGGAAACTGACAAGTTTAAGTTTAGAATTTAATCGACGCCTACTCTAATTTATTTTTTATTTGATCGCACGGTATTTTATCATCAATTATTTACAAAACACCCTGTATAAAATTAATTTTTATTAATAACAAACCTAAACACGTGACTGACACCGGGACTTCACAATTGGGACAATCCAAAGCCTTGCGTTCCAATTGTGGTTTCATTTGTTCCCAAGGCATCGACGCCTTCTTAGTTTCGATTTTCACAAAAACGGCAGAATGACAAGGGGCACTGCAAAGGTGAGCGCACTTGAGACGAGATTTATTGCAGGTTTGTTTACACGGTGGACAATCCCCAAAGTGGCACTTGTGTGGTTCCCTCGATTCGTGGTGACAGTCTGGAGGGATTCTAAAAATTGCAATTTTTTTTTGTTTTGTTTTTTTTTTTTTTTCATTTTGTGATAACTTACAAACACAATTTGCTACATTTTGGTGGTTTAGTTTTATGTTTTCGTCCACACGGCACAGTTAATTTGGTTTGACCACAACGACAAGTCACAACATCGGTTTGGTTGCAAGGGTAACACAGACCTCTGTGACACACTGAATTGCACTTGTGATTGCCACAATTGAGGGTGCGACCACAGGGTTTTTCACATGGTGGACAACTGCCATCACAACACTAAAATTCAATTTGGGGGAAAACAGTCATTTTTCGCAAAATACCGACCTTTTTGTTGCAAGGGTGTTTATTGCAATCCCTCATTCGTTTGCATTTTGTTTCGCAGAAGTAGGGTTTAGAGCAATGCACTTCTTTTAAATGTAGGCCACATTTGCATGACTTTTCGACTATTTCAAGGCACTGAAATCATAATTAATGATAACTTCAACAATTTTAATTATTTTTTGATAACAATTTTTGGGCGGCAAAATTATTAACTTATTAAAACTGAAAATATTTTGTTTTGGCAAAAATGCTCAAATTTTTAAATAATTCACAATTTTCAGCTTGATATAAAATTTTACACTTTTTGGTTTTTGACATTTAATTATTTTTTGACAACAATTTTTGGGCGGCAAAATTATTAACTTATTAAAACTGAAAATATTTTGTTTTGGCAAAAATGCTCAAATTTTTAAATAATTTACAATTTTCAGCTTGATATAAAATTTTACACTTTTTGGTTTTTGACATTTTTTTCTTAGCCAATTCAATAGATCTTTTAATTTTAATTTTTTAATCACCTAAATATTACATAATAGTAAATAGTAATATTAAGTAATTCACTTTTTTTCTTTTTTTCTTCTCATGTATTTGGGTTTTTAGTTATCTTCTGTGCTCTTTTTTTGACCACTGTATAATAAGTAGGTACTTGTAGTGTTAACACCAATAAACTTTTTGGTTTTTGACTAATGACGTCATCGACTTTTTTTTTAGCTAATTCCATAGATATTTTAATTTTCACCTAAATATTAAATATTACATAATAATGAATGTAATAGTAATATGAAGTAATTCTATTTTTTTCTTTTTTCTCTTTTTTTCTTCTCGTGTATTTACTTATCTTCTGTGCTCTTTTTTTTGACCTGTGTATAGTAGGTAGGTACTTGTATTATTAACACTAATAAACTTATTATTATTAAAGTTTTCGAGAAAAAACACCAAAAAAGTGAAATAGTATCAACAAAAAAAACATCCAATTTTAAATAAAGTATTATTTTTGAAAAGTGTTTTCTTCAAACCTCTCTTACTATTTTTATAAAGTAAATTCCGTTTAGGAATTAACACACTAATGTAAAAAAATAAGATAAAACTATTCTTACAACATTATAGAGTCTTGTTTAATCTACCTTTAAAAATATTTATACAGTGAGCGGCAAAATTATAAAATAACTTATTAAAACTGAAAATATTTTGTTTTGGCAAAAATGCTCAAATTTAAAAAAAAAACACAATTTTCAGCTTGATTTAAAATTTTACACGTTTTGGTTTTTGACTAATGACGTCATTGACATTTTTTTTAGACAATTCAATAGATCTTTTAATTTTAATTTTTTAATCACCCAAATATTACATACTTAATAGAAAATAGTAATATTAAGTAATTCTATTTTTTTTCTTTTTTTCTTCTCATGTATTTACTTATCTTCTGTGCTCTTTTTTTTGACCTGTGTATAATAGGTAGCTACTTGTATTGTTAACACCAATAAACTTATTATTATTAAAGTTTTCGAAAAAAATCACCAAAAAAGTGAAATAGTATCAACAAAAAAAAACATACAATTTTAAATCAAGTTAAAAATTTGATTTTTTTAAAAAGAAAATTGACCTGTTCGAGGATTTTTGTCAAAACAAAATGTTTTCAGTTTTATTCCAAAATTTTGTCATTTTTCCGATCACTCTTATCAATGTGAGAAAAAAACATAAATGTCAATTCTTGCTCTCACAAAATTGTGAAAAATGTTGATCTGGGAATTCAATACTTCTGCTTCAATTGCTTTTTTTTTAATTTCTACAGTGGTACATGATTGTAAATTCAACCCCATGAAGAATTTCTTAATTTTGGGCAAAATATGAATTTTAGTAGCATTAAAATCAAATTAACTCTTCCAAAAACGGCAACTTTTTCAATTCAAACAAAAAAATCATTATCACGCAATATTAACGGTTTCAGTCTTGAACTTTTAAACAAATCAACCCGACGTTCAGTCAGCCATGAAAAAATTAAAAATTTTATTTTTCAATGTGGAAACTTCTATACATTTTTTTTAAATTCATGGACTCCTTAAATTAATTTAAATTTAACACAGGTTACTAATTGCTTGAAAAAAAATGCAAAAATGTTCAGCTTTACAAATTTTAAATTTGTGCTCCGTCCCATATTTTTCAAAATGCTGCGAATGCGGTTAAATATACAAGGAAAACGTAAGAAAGAAAGTTGTTGAGAATAAGTCTTTTTTAAAGGAAATTAAATTCTCTACAACACCCTTTCTTACATTTTCTTTGTTTCTTCAACTGTATTCTCAGAATTTTGAAAAATATGTGGTGGTAAAAGTTTTTTTTTAAATAGGCGTCTACTAATTAATTAACATTTTTCTAAATTTTTTTGATAAATGAGACCGTAACAATTTTGTGTTTTATGAATACTTTCTGCTAATTTACCTAACAAGTTTTTATACTGCTAGAGCATCAAACTTTGATATCACAATTACAAACTTTGACTTGGTTAACTAAAAATCGTATTTTGTATTTTAACACAAACCAGACCAAATGGTAAAATTGCGTTTAATTCAAAATCTAATTGGTATTTTTTTCCTGATTTCGTAAATACTTACAGGAAGTGAATCTGTGTAGTTCAGTATAAAAATTAGAATTCAACTTATTGTAAGAAAATTACTTTTTATTTTTTTTTGGCTTTGTTTGTAAATGAAAAATTACCAAAAAATTATGGAATGTACCTTATCAATGCTCAGGTAAGTGTAAAAAAATTCAACACTTTTATTTAATTACAAGTGGGGATTTCTTTTCTGCGCGTAACCGATGCCCCACCCGGTATAGTGTTCATTAATTATTTGTCTGTAATTTTTTTGTGTGCTCACCGTTATTTAACTATAACCATTTTTTTCTTTCTTGCTCTTAAAACTTTATTTACCCATTGAACAAAAATTGAACAAAAAAAAAACTTTTAGTTCCAGAACGCAACTCTTTCAGGTACACACTTTTTTTTTAAATTCCGTACAGGTACAGCTATTTACTGGATTTTAAAAATAATCATTTTTCAAGTTGTTTCAAAAAATAGGTAATAAAATATCAGTTTTTCATCGGTCTATGACCAATTATTTTAGATTTCAGATTTTTTACTTTCTCCGTTAATCTCATTAACTTCATAACCCCTCATAAAATCTCGTACATTTTTGATAATTTCAAAGCATTCTTAATATAAAGTAGTCATTGTCTATTACTTATTTAGTGACATAATAGGCATTTAAAAAAATAAATTAAAAAAATAAAATAGTATTATAATGAACAAAGAAAAA
>NW_025400975.1:7514892-7529480 GCF_015345945.1 Tribolium madens
TGTTTTTTTCCTCTTTGTATTTATAATAATCATTATCCATTATGTGTATATTCTCAAAAAACAATTCAATTTTTTTAAGTTAAACTAAGTATCATAAAATGTAGGTATTTCAAATTAATTAATAAATTGTATAGTTTATATGATAATTTTAAGTTCATTGATTGTAAATAAAAAAAAATGTGGTAAACTGTACAAAAATGTCTGTATTATTAAAAATATTACCATTAATGAGCAAAACAGTTTGGTAAACATATACTTACCGCACCGCAAGCGTCTTTGTGACACCGCTGATTGCACCTATGAAGACCGCAAGTTAATAATTTATCGCAAGTGTCTTGACAAGTGGGTGTTTCTTCAATACAAGGCAATTGATATTTGCTTTTGCCACAAGGACATGTCCTTTGCTTCGTCAAAGGACACGAATCACAAATGCCATCATGGCAAATAACTGCGCAAGAATGATTACCACACTGGAGTGGTTTATTACACACCTAGAAATAAAACAATTATTTTTTCTTAATAATAAAAAAAAACATCAATTGCACCTTATCACACTGCCATATGGGGGTAGCACAATCACGCAACTTCTGACTAGTTTTACACAAACATTTCTGGAGACTTTTCTTCGGACATGGTTTACAGTCCCCAGGGTGACAAACATCAGAACAACTGTGTTTCTGACAGGTCAATAACTCTCCACAAGGGCCCCCACAAGACCATTTCTTATCACTGCAGCGTCTAGTAACCGGTTGTTTTTTACCACAGTAACATGTAACACTAATTGTTACAGGGCAGGGTGGACAAGGGCCTAAATCATTGTTAATTTACTTAGTTAAAAAAAATAAAAATTAAAAAAGTTGAATTTTACCTGGATGACACAATAACAAACATTTGTGGCCACAAAGTGGCACTAAATCTTTACCACAAATCTCTCCACACGAATGTGGTACTAGAAATGGTTGGAGTCCAGGGTTTGTGGTTTTGCCACAGAAACAGTAATATTTGTCTGGTATATCGTCTAGTTGGTAATTGTGGCGACATTTGGGGCAACCCCACGTTAAAGTCACTTTCTGGACTTGAATTGGGGCTTCCTGGATTTGTTTTTGTTGAAAAATACTGTCTTTGGACCATCTTTGTATACAAGTTAGGTGGAAGACACAGTAGCAAGCGTTGCAGTTCCAAATCTGGAATAATTAATTCATTTCTAGTAACTTAAATGGAAATAACATACTGAAGAATCCCTTTTTATCCTAGAAATGCAAATTAGACATGTGGCAGTCCCTGATAGAAATGAATCGTGAAGGAAGATTTTAGTTCTCCCTAAACACTCATCTTTCCCTCCTGTTTTAGTATAATTTTTGATAATTTCGCCTAAAAAAAATGTGAAATTAAAAGTGAGAAACTTCGTTTTTTGAGCACAAACCTATTATGTTATCAGATTCTAATTCATCTTCCGAGGAAGACGATTCATAGTCTTGAACATATTTCTGCACTGCTGCTTGAAGTTTTCCATGGGCTTCTTTAAATTTCAATTCTGCAGGTGTCGGGGAATTTACCGAATTACCACTTCTGTTATGATTAACATTTTTCTTCCAAACGTTGGTTTCTTTTTTGCGAGCAGCCATTATTATTTTATTTCGTGTTTTTTCCACGTTGGAATACTAGTCCGTCAAACTAATGATGTAATACTGATGATAACCGTTGGTTTTGTACGATGGTGTCCACCTTTTGACACATGAAGGGTAACATAACCTCAAACTCAAACTTTTACACCAAAAAACCAAAAAGAAACTGGCTGAAATCAAATAAAGTTGTACGTACTTCCATTTTTAAACAAAAACACAACATTTGGAATAAGTTTTCATCCAATGTGGAAGATTTTATATAAAAAATGAGGTTAAAATCTGACAACTTGGCAAGCCAATCAACTTTTACCGTATACAGTGTGTTTGTGTAAAACACAGGTTGTCAATCAATATTGAGTAATATAAAAAGTCAGAAGTTTTTATATTACAGGTTATACAGGCTTTATAAATTATTCTGGATAACATTTTTTTTTACTTCTTTTGTCACAAATATAGACTACATCATGTCATCTCAACATAGTGTACAGTTGGTTGCAATAAAAACGGAAAATAGATTTTTTTAGATTGAAACAGGTTTTGCCCTTGTCAATTTAGTTGTCAATTTGTCATCTGTCACATTGAAATAATTTTTTCTGCAATGCCGGATATGTCGGGCAGATAATCAATTAGTTGCTTACGTGAAAACTTAATGAGTTGTGATTAACTGTCAGTTCTTACTTAACATTTTAGAATTAAGCCATGTTCAAACTATGGATAAATATAAAAATCTGACATTTTTATGCTTTTTTTGCAACCAAGTGTACACAGTGTCCTAACTAAGAGTATTTTTTAAATTTACCACACCGAACAAAAAAATGTACCTGCAAAGTCATCAAATGTACTTTAAACTTGATACTGCTGTAGTTGTGTGATGTTCCTGATGTTTTGAGTATTCTGACATTTGAAAAGTCAAAGACTACTTTATAGTGAATTTTCAGTAATGTCAAAATTATGATGTCCTATTTTTTTGTCCGTCATAGTACATGTCAACTTGACGTTCAACTTGACGTTGCCTGTCATTTAGACTGTATTGACATATCTAAAACCCATCGCTGTAGATCTATTATCTGTAGATCTATTTACAGACCTGTAGCTGTAACTCTATCAACATATCTGTATCTGTAAATCTATCTCTTGATCTAACTGCAGACCCATATCCCTAGATCTGTCTGTTGATCCATCTAAAGACCTGTCGCTGTAGATTTATATGTAAATCTAACAACAGGTTTGTATCTGTAAATCTATCTTTTGTTCTACTTACTTACTTACTTACTTACTTACTTATCTATCTCTAGATCTGTCTGTTGATATATCTAAATATCTGTTGCTGTAGATTTATCTGTAAATCTATCTACAAACATGAATCTGTAGATCTATATGTAAATCCATCTGTATCTGTAAATCTAGCTGTAGATCTATCTGCTAGACCTGTATCTGTAAATACTTATATCTGTAGATCTATCTGTAAATCTATCTATAGATTTATAGCAGCAGTCTATCTACAAACCTTATCTGTAGATCTATCTACAGACCTGTAACTGTAGATCTGTCTGTTGATATATCTAAATATCTGTTGCTGTAGATTTATCTGTAAATCTATCTACAAACATGAATCTGTAGATCTATATGTAAATCCATCTGTATCTGTAAATCTATCTGTAGATCTATCTGCTAGACCTGTATCTGTAAATACTTATATCTGTAGATCTATCTGTAAATCTATCTATAGATTTATAACTGCAGTCTATCTACAAACCTTATCTGTAGATCTATCTACAGACCTGTAACTGTAGATCTGTCTGTTGATCTATCTAAATATCTGTTGCTGTAGATTTATCTGTAAATCTACGCATGGACCTGTGTCTGTAGATCTATCCGTAAATCTATCTGTAGATCTATCTGCTAGACCTGTAACTGTAGACCTGTCTGTATCCAGCTCTATAGAATAGGCCTATAAAATTATTTTGTAAACGGGCCATTTTTATATCAGAAATCCACGCGAACGAAATCGTGGACAAATACTATTTGTTTTATAAAAGTAGACATTCAAGTATGTACAAATTATTAAAAAGCGCTCTGTATAATTTTTTATTAATAAAGAAACAACATTTACGTTTCTTCCCCAAAAAACGTTTTTTGAAAAATCAGTTATTCAATATCTCAGAAAACACAAATTTAAGCACATTTCAAAGAATTTGCTAATTGTCCGCTTCTGAGCTGACTTTGTGTTAGAGTTTTAAAAAAAAACTGCAGTAAAAAATAAAATTAAATAAATAAATCGTGGCACTTTATTAAAAAAATCACAAAACCGTTTTATTCTATTGTTTTTAAATGAAAAGAATCTCTTATTTATAATGTGTGATGCTAAAGTTGTGCTTTAATTTCATAATTTTTCTATTTATTTATTTATTTTTTTTGAATAATCGAGAAAGGCGCAGCTGGGTAGTCTATGTAGCAAGACATGTAAATATAATAAATTATAGGAAAAAATTAATAATCCAGACAGCATAATTAACGTTAAAATCTCACTCTTAATTAATTTAAGGCAATGTTTTGGCACTAAGATCTCATAGATCACTGGATACGCTCTGATTATGTTTGATTATAGAATAGATAAGAAGATTTCTATTTAGATGGTCATTAGTGAGACAGATTCAGGTAGATAGCGGATCGACGACATGCGTCACGGCGCGCGTTACGCCCCATAGATGACACATGCGGCGGCTCAACTGATCCCTTCCATTTATTTCATCTAGTACATTTATCTCGAGAAGAGGGCGAGATGCCGTGTGACTACCAAACTACAATTTTTTTTCTTATACTACGACAGTAAAACAAAAACCGAAAAAAAAACAGTGTTTCGAAAAAAAATTGTTCCAAAAGCGCTAATAGATTGACAACTTTTTACTGAAAAAAAAAACATGTTTCATTTTTTTTCTTATACTACGACAGTAAAACAAAAACCGAAAAAAAACAGTGTTTCAAAAAAAAATTGTCCCAAAGGCGCTAATAGATGACAACTTTTTAATGTTACTGAAAAAAAAAACATGTTTCATAGATAATTTCTATAAAAAATACATAAACTTGATAGTCCGGTCAAAATAAACATTTTAAATAACTAAAATTCCGACAGAGCTAAATTTTGGTGGAGATATTGAGTACACCATTAGGAATAAAGTGTCAAAAGTCCCCATCGATCCCATGTGTGCTAAAAAAGTTATTCGGGGTCAAAGGTCGAAATTTGACGTTTTTTAGATTTTTTTCGAAAACGGTAAGTTTTATCAAAAAAGTAGCCCAGACAAAAAATATAGATCTTGAAATTATCTACAAAATGGTCCTTATACTTTTTTTCTAACAATCACCATTCCTGAGATATCGCGATTCTAAAAGTTGAAGGAGTCACGTTCTACATGGTATGCACATACAGAGTGCGTCAGAACTCCCGCTTCAAAGACAAATGCCATGTAGGGTAAGGTACCACAAACATAGAAAAAATTAAAAAAAAAATCTATCTATAAAAGTTTCAAAGTTATGAGAGTTTAAATTTTGCACTTTGACTCTATTTATTTCTGTAGGGAAAATAATTTTCCAAGTTTTTTTGCTACAGGCAGAAGAAGAAACAAAAAAGCTGTGTCCTAAATTGTAACTCTGTGCAATGTTATTTGTGGCTTTTATTGGCAAAACTTTTGTACCTTTACTAGATAATTGTAAAAAAACATATACAAAATCATCAGTATTATTAAATAGACATAAAAAATAGTCAAATGTCAAAAAACAAATGTCAAATTTTTTTGACAGATAAAATTTTTTAAACATTTTTTTATGTTCCTGGTATCTTATTTTACTCGAAATTTTTCTTCTACTTCATTAAACTTATAAATATCTCGATTCCATTAGAATTAAAAAGAATTTATTTGGTAATATATACAGGTTGTTCAAAAAATCGCGCATTTCCTTGAAAGGGAGTAATTGGGTAGTCCCCAGAGTACTGAAAAAATGTTTAAAAAATTCTATCTGTCAAAAAATTTTGACATTTATTTTTTGACATTTGTCATTTTTTTATGTCTATTTAATAATACTGATGACCTTGTATTTGTTTTTTTATAATTATTTGATAAAGGTACAAAAATTTTGTCAATAAAAGCTGCAAATAATATTAAACAGAGTTACAACTTAGGATACAGCTTCTTTGTTTCCTTTTCTAATAACCTGTAGCAAAAAAACGTGGAAAATTATTTATCCTACAGAAATAAATAAGAGTCAAAGTGCAAAATTTAAACTCTCATAACTTCGAAATTTTTATAGATAGAATTTTTTTAATTTTTTTTTATGTTCCTGGTACCTTACCCTACATGGCATTTGTCTTTGGGGCGCGAGTTCTGGCGCACTCTGTATGTGCATATGATGTAGAACGTTACTCCTTCAACTTTTAAAATCGCGATATCTCAGGAATGGTGATTCTTGGAAAAAAAGTATAAAGACCATTTTGTAGATAATTTTAAGAAATATAATTTTCGTCTGAGCTACTTTTTTGATAAAACTTGCCGTTTTCGAAGAAAATCTAAAAAACGTCAAATATTGACCTTTGACCCCGAATAACTTTTTTAGCACACATGGGATCGATGGGGACTTTTGACACTTTATTTCTAATGGTATACCCAAGGTCTCCACCAAAATTTAGCTCTGTCGGAATTTTCGTTATTTGACCACTATTTTTATGACTAATTTGACCGGACTATGAAGTATTTACATAATTTATAATTACACCAGAAACACTTTTATGTGGTACACCCTGTACAAATACAGACTGTCCCAAAAAGTTTTATAGTCAGAATTACTTATGCAAAATCATAGAGCAATATTAGTTTTTCACCATTTAAAAAAAAAATAATAGCGTGTTTAAAAAAAGGTAAATCTAGCAACTAAATATTTTGGTCCACCATTTATAGAATACTCTATATGTTCAAAAATAAAAATAGATGTAAGTAAAGTCTGTTTTTTTTTAATGGAAATGCCAAACAGTCTTAACGTTGGCACCACTAGTGAATTCATTCATAATTTCAATAAAGGAAGTTGGCAGTTCCGATTTTTTTAATTAATTTGAAAACAATGTCATTAAACGTTAACACAAAAATCGTCTAAGAAAATTTAGAGATGAAACACCTAAAAAGGAACAAATTAGAAAAAGGGCCAATTTGTAATGATTTAATCATTTATCCAGCTAGAAACAAACTATTTGTAAAATTTTGTTAAAAACAAAGCGCAAACTTCCTAAATTAGGAATCCTAAAATAAATGTTATTTTTTTAGTTCCACTTAATTTAAATGATTTTTGAGCTAAATAAAAACAAAAATAATCGAAAAAACTTCAAATATGGTCGAAAATGGTGTTACTTTACCGTTCTTCAAAAATAATCAAAAAATCATTAATTTAGTTAAGAAAACAATTTTTTTAGTTCCATTCGATTTAAATGATTTTTGAGCTAAATTAAGACAAAAATAAGCGAAAAAACATGGTCGAAAATGGTGTTGCTTTACTTTTTTCAAGTCTTTAAGCAAGCAAAATTTAAGTTTTTTGCAAAATTTTAACAAAACGAACCCAAAAAGAATATCAAATCATTGTTTTTGTGTTTCAGCATGTTTTTCAGGTAAAAACGTAAATATTTCGTAAAAAAGGCAAAAAATTACAGACCAAAAATAGTGTTATGTTTGCCTTTTTCAAGCATTTAAGCACGTTTTTGAACAAATTTACGAGATTTATGTAAAAAACCTAAACCTTCAACACTTATTAGAAAAATTTAAATCACAATCTTGTAATCTAGTAAAAATAATAGTTATAAATGACAACAAATGGCGCAGTTGTTCCTTTCTCGTTTAAGTTTTAAGAGCAATTAAATAAAAAAATATAGACAGATAGTCAGAGATCAAGGTAATGCAAAAATTTGATTGAAAACTATATTTAAAAAATTTCAAACATTTAGCAATTTGCACCCGTCTCATATTTTTGAAAATACTGCGAATATGGTTAAAGGTAAACGGTTGAAGATGGAGATATGGTCTCGGGGACTTTTTTGTAGGAAATTTAATTCTCTACAACTTTGTTCCCTACACTTTTTTTGTATCTTCAACCGTATTCGCAGCGTTTTCAAAAATATCGAAAACAGTATTAAAAATTGCGTTCCGCCCAATATTTTTGAGAACGCTGCGAATACGGTTAAAGATACAAAGAAAGTGTAAGAAAGAAAATTGTAGAGAATAAAATTTGCTACAAAAAAGTCCCCGAGACTATATTTCTATCTTCAACGGTTTAGGTTTAAATTGCTTTAAAGTGTTCCTCTGGCACTGAATTACCAGTAAAAATGCAACGAATCCGTCGCTTGAGCTTCTTTGAACGTCTTTGAGGCCTAAACCATTAAAGATAGAGGTATGGCCTTGCGGACTTTTTACTAGAAAATTTTATTCTCTACAACTTTCTTTCTTACATTTTTCTTGTATCTTCAACCGTATTCGCAGCATTTTGAAAAAAAAAATGAAACGGAGCACAGATTTTAATTTTTTTTTCTCATATTTCTCGTGAATAATTTAGTCACAGCTTTAATTTAAATTAATTTAAAACGATTTTAAACTGAGACATTAAAACGTTCTAAGTGCGTTTTTTATAATTTTTATTCCGCCTTACTACTTTTTTTGGGTCCAAAAAATCCAGCAATTTTGTATTTCGTTGCTGCTACCAATTTTTTCACCAAAATTTTGACTTGGTAATTTCCATTTAAAGAAAAAACAGACGTTATTTATTTACTATTGTAAGTTACAAAAGCGTACATTTGGTAAGGGTGAGTCATTTATCTTTGTCAGAACTGTGTGTTAGGAATTCTTAAATATGCGAATACCCAAATGGTGCTAAATCATCGACTAGGAACTCACAAGATGATGAATATTTGACGCTTGCAGGCGGTTCTTGTCTTTGTCGGTTCTAGTCCAGGTGTAAACACTCAGGCACGGGTCATCATCAGGAAACCCACAAATGATGATGCTGTCAATTTGAGGATAACATATTGACAACATGAAAAAGATACAAAGCGGAACAAAGCACGCTAATATTAGTTACTTGATAATGAGCTACATCTCAAATTCAATCAAAAGCTTTAGCTGAAATAAAATCAAAAATGAAGCAACTTCGAAATTCTAAATTTATAACAGCTACAATAATATAAATTTTGACATTTATTTTTTGACATTTGACATTTTTTTTACGTCTATTTAATGATATTGATAATCCTGTATATGTTTTTTTTACAATTATTTAGTAAAAATTTAAAAATTTTGCCAATAAAAGCCACAAATAACATTGAACAGTTACAATTTACGATGCAGCTTCCTTGTTTCCTCTTTTAATAGCTTATAGCAAAAAAACTTGGAAAATTATTTTTCCAGCAGAAATAAATAAAGTCAAAGTGCAAAATTTAAACTCTCATAACTGTGAAATTTTTATAGAATTTTTTCCATCTTCCTGGGATCTTATTTTATATGGCATTTTTCTCTGGGGTGCGAGTTCTGGCGCACCCTGTATAAAATAAATACACTATAGAGCAAAATAAATTGTGAAGAACAACTTGACTTAACTTCTGGATCACCGGAAATCATAATCAATCATACAAGTAAATCGAGTGTGACAGTTGCTATTGTCAATGTTGTATTAAAATAAAACCACAATCACACGATGAAATTTTTTAAATCTTGACAGTGCTGCCAACTCATTTTTTATTTGTATAAAAAAATTAATCCCTTCCAAATGATCTAAAACTGAAAAATCATACATTATTGCCAAATTAATATTAGAATAATATTTAATAATTGTTAAAACATGATGCCAATAAACAACACATCATTTATAATTTACTGCCTTTTTACCCAACACTGTAATCCTGTAATTATACCCCTACATTAGTAGGGGTATCAAAATTTTCAACTTAGTTTTTTTGCTTACTAATAAAATGTGTAAATTATATACAAGGTGGTTCAAAACGATAGTACTAATACAATAGAGCCTCGATTATCCGGCTCCCGGTTATTCGAAGTTCCAAACTCCGTTTAATCCAGCTTTGGTCTTTTTTTTGTTGCGATTCTCAGAAGCAACAAATCTTTTTTTTTCATTGTTCTTGGAGTGTTACAAGTAGTCTATTAGTGCACATAAAAGGCATATACATAGAATAAATGTAACAAAAATTGTTTCTTTAGAAAAAATAGCGTTTTATGTAATTCAACAAGTAATATAAAAATTATAAAACATTACATTAAAATTTTTTGATTATACGAAATTTTGGCTTATCCGGAAAATCCGGACCATATTAGGACAGATAATCGGGTTTTTTTCTATCGTAATAAGTTAAAATTTGCACCTGAGACGATTAAAGGTTTTTTTAATCATGATTTTGTTTAAAATATACCAAAATATGTAAGTAATTTCCTATTGGGTTACAATTTTTTAAAGCGGTGTCTAACTGTAACTTAAAACATTAACAATGACGAAATATAAATATATTACCCTACAGGTTTTGCTCTTCAGAGGCTGTTTTTTACAAGAATTGTCAATTTATACACAAATAATAATTTAATTAAATCAAATTTGCCTATAAAATTATTTTTTTTGTCAAAAATATTCTAGAAGTCATATCATGAGCTAAAACATTAACATTTTCAATGAGAGGTAGAATCGTAGAGACCTTCTAAGTAGCAAAATTCATCTCTTCTGCTGGTCCATCTCTCCCGGTTTCATTCTATGTTTATGCCAAAAGTAATCAAAATTTTTTTAATCCAACATACCTCTAAACACTTATGTATACAGAGTGTGTCAGAACTCGCGCCCCAGAGAAAAAATTCAAGTAATTTTAAGTAGTTTTAATTTTTATTAAAAATTAAAAAAAAAATGATAGAACTACATAAATCTTGAAATTACTTGTCAAAGAAAGAATTTGTTTGTTAAAATTTTTTTCATATATATAATAGATAAGTTATGTAAGAAGTGATAACTGATTACGTAAGTATTACTGAGCATTTTCAGCAAATTTTGAGTTACCTTTCAACATTTTCTGAAATTCCAAGTGGTCAAAACTTGTTTCATCGTCTTATTAAATGTTATATAAAGTACTTTTTAAACCTTAGATAACATATTTTTTTCTATTTTTTTTCGTCTATTTTTTCTTTTTACATAAATGGTAAAAGTAATTTAAAAAAAGACTTTTTTGGTCTAACATCATTAAATGTAAAATACATGATTGTTTTTTTCTTTGCAAATAATAATTTATTCCACAGCACATCCCAAAGGAATTTTACAATCAGTAACCAAATATGAAACTGATAAAACAAAAAAATTAAAATTAAATAAAATTATGGAATTATCTATTAAAACTGAAAATATTTTGTCTTAGCATAAATGATCAAATAGGTCAATTTTCAAAATTGACAAAATACACAATTTTCAACTTGATTTAAAATTTTACACTTTTTAGTTTTTTAGTAATGACGTCATCGAATTTTTTTTAAGGAAGCCCCTAACTATTTTATCTTTTAATTGTGGAAATGAGAACACCAAAATATTAAACATTACGTAGTTTTCGAAAAAAATCACAAAAAGTAAAATAATATCAATAAAAAACAAACACAATTTTAAATCAAGTTGAAAATTTTGTATTTTTTAAAAAGAAAAAATTGACCTGTTGACAACATATAGCTTGTGGTGGCGAATTAACGTTTTCAAAAATGACTGAATTTTGACGCTAAACATATGTTTACTATTAAAAAAAAATATTGTTCATAGGCGTCGTATGAAATAATATTTCAAAACCACTGTTATTCTTTAAAAATTCTAATAAGTAGGTACTCGTACATAAGATGAAGAATGCTGAACAAATAATTAAATTGTTAACGCATGAAAAGAATTTTCAAAAATGATATTCCTAACAATCCTTGTCTTCAAAATTTTTAGAGAGAAAAAATACGCCCATGTATTTTTTTATCTTAACCAAGTGGGCGCACTCCAAGTGTCTTTTCTGTCACTGTCAGTTCGCCACCAGATATGGAATAAGCTCTACCTCTAAATACTTATGAAAATGTTTAAAAAATTCTATCTGTCAAAACATTTTGACATTTACTTTTTGACATTTGACATTTTTTGATGTATATTTAATGACACTGATGATCTTGCCTTGTTTTTTATAATTATCAAGTAATGATACAAAAATTTTGCCAATAAAAGCCACAAATCACAAAGTTTGAATACAGCTTCCTTGTTTTCTCTTCTAAAAATAAAAAAATATTTTTCCAACAAAAATAAATAGAGTCAAAGTGCAAAATTTAAACTCTCATAACTTTTTTAACATTTTCTCCATGTTTCTGGTATCTTTCCTTACATTTTTTTTCTCTCGAGCGCGATTTCTGGCGCAGCCTGTATTTCAAATCAGAACAAAATCACACAATTCGAAAAATTTTGAATAATTTATTCTTTTTAAAGTCAATAAAAGTTGATAAAAAAAATTTATTACTGATATTCACACTGAAAATTAAACGTTCCGAAAATTATCTTAATTAGGGTAAGTCCGCGAGAGAAGGACCACAATTATGATCTTTATTTCAATTCAATAGTATGGACTTTAAGACAACGTAACAAAATAAAAAATACTTTTGATGTGTAAAAATCCATTTTTCTCGGATTTACCCTAGTAATACTTAATAACCATCCCTTAGAAGGCAATCAGTAGAATAGCTACGTTTTTTTACCACAAGATCAGCAAATTTTCCACTTGTGAAGCAAAAGATAAACTACAGATATTAAAATGGGAGCAAATTATTGTCGATTCATTTTTGCCGACAATGATTTTTAATTTTTATTTTATAGAGATTTTGAAACAAGCAAATTAAATCGTAGCGAAAATATACCTACTTGAGAGAAAAATTGAACCAACTTTAACACAGTCCTACCTACTTCTCCCAACTCACCGTTCTGGTTAGCCTCACATCTCACCTATCCAAAATTTAAATGCAAATTCAATAAAAAATAAAACCCCAATCGACCAATCGCCGTCCAAAGGCGTATATCCCCGTCTGCCATTGGTTAAGTCATTCGTTAGCAAAGTCTTAACTCAACCATCTCGTCCTTCTTTACCTTACAAACGGAAAAGAGACAGCCAATAAACACTCCAAACAAGTGCGTGGTTTAAAGAAACAGCTCTCAGATTTTCAAAGCACTCTTTGATTGGTGTCGTAGAAGGTGCTAGTGCATGCCATCCGAACAGGACTTGATTGTTTTCAAATTGTTTGTCGTCAGGTGGTTGAAATTCATTCATAAATTTCTCGTGTGTGATTATTTTTGAAATGAATTCGTTGTCGCGGACCTCTTCGGTGGCTATCACCGCCTCGACGGCGACGAGCGTCACGGCGGCCGCCGTTTCCATTCTTCAAGATAACAATGGAAGTTCAAACAGTGGCTCTTCCAACTCACAACAACTTGATAAAAGTGAAATTAATGATGCGGTTACTAAAGTTTTGCAAGGGTATGACTGGACGCTAGTCCCCATCGCATCCAAGTAAGTAACATTTTTTATTTCAAAAATCAAAAAACTATTTGATGAATGGGAAGTACTAAAATCTACTACATTATTGACAGTAAATAAGTCCATAAAAATCGTTAAACTGATAGCGCTACTATTTATTTGCAATGCAATTTTGAATGATACTAAAGTTTTTTATTATTGGCTAATAAAAATAGCAACGATTTTCTAAAGAATAACATCTGGAACTTTGCTCGAGTACTCAAGTTGACTATAATTTTAAAATTAAGCCTTAAAAGTTTAATTGACAAATTTAAAAATCCTCCGACGATGAAAAACAAAAATTTCATTAATTTTATTTCTATCAAAAGTTTAAAAAAGTGCAATTTTTGTAAAATTTAACAAATTTAACTGAAACTAAGTTTTAGAATTTATTTAATTAGCAACAATTTTTTTATAATACTTCCAACAATTTATTGTATTCTGCGTTTTTTTTTAGTATAACTTTATAAAGCTAAATGTTCCAGTTATTAATTATGTTACGCTTTTTTTTCTGTAAAATACGTCGTCAATCACATAAAATACACCTATTCTGACATTTTGACAATTTTGACATATTTATTTATAATAATTTATTAATAATTTAGTGTTGGAAAAATATAGTTTAAAACTCTTATCTTAATAGCTATATAAATTCATTTTCTTGAATTTTTAATTTTCAAACTAAAAATGTAAGAAAACAAATACAAATAAATGTGTTAGATAAGATATCTATGTAAAAAACCTTGATTTTCTGAAATGGAGAATCCCAAAATGTCTTCAAAAGTCATCAAAAAGATTTTTTTTTATTAATTTCAGTGTTTGTTAAACTTCCATATGCAAATATTTTATTTAGTATTAAATTCAAAATTGCTACAAAAATTCAGTTTTTTCTTGTTGGAAAAAGTTTTGTTTTCTATGGAATACCGATAAAATTTTGCGTTAAAATATCGTAGATAATCGACAAGATATAAGCAAATAAAGTAAATCTCTATATTTTCATTTATAAAATTCACGTTGTATAAATATACAAAATTACAAYTAGGTAACATTTAAAACTGAAATAAAACCAGATAAAATTTTCCATTTCCGAAATTAACTTATTATTAATTAATTTGTTTCAAAGGTAGWAATTACCCTATGTTATTTACCGACGGTTTTGAACACTTTTTCTTAATAATTACTTTAATAATACTAAATAATATTAATTATAATAGTAGGTAATATCTATTTAATAAAATTTATTATTTTGTAATCACCTCTATCAAAAATTAAATGTACTTTTGGCAATATCAAAACGAAAAAAATGTTTAAACTGATTATTCATTTCTTAAAACGAGACAACGAATTTGTTTTTTATTTTACGAAAATTGTTTTTT
>NW_025400975.1:7531475-7534852 GCF_015345945.1 Tribolium madens
TAAATCAAGTTGAGAATTTTTTATTTTTTAAAAAGAAAAAATTGACTTTTTTAGCATTTTTGTCAAAACAAAATATTTTCAGTTTTAATAAATAAGATTATTCTACTGTATATAGGGTGCGCCAGAACTCGCGCCCCAGAGAAAAATTTTAAGTAAGATAATTTTGGCATTAATTTTTTGACATTTGACATTTTTTATGTCTAATGATACTGCTGATCTTGTATATGTTTTTTTTATAATTATTTAGTAAAAGTACAAAAATTTTGCCAATAAAAGTCACAAATAACATTGAACAGAGTTACAATTTAGAATAAATAGACTGTAGAAAAAAAACTCTGTGTATTTGTCCACTATTATTTATTTTAAACGATTAAGATTAATATAGGTGTACATTTTAAACAAATATTTATACGAAAATCAGTCTCCAGGACTATGTAAATAATTAACTGGATAGATGCAGGTAAAATTTTATTTTACAATTTGAGAAGAAAATAAAATGTTTAGATTTCACATAACATATGTTTACTCATGGTGTCGGTTTAACCACTTTGAAGAAAATTATCTGAAACAGACTTGTGACACCTTGTGCTTCCTTTTGCTACAACAGTTTATCACATATTTACATCAAAATCTCCACTACAGAAATAATTAAGATTCAAAAATAGAAACACGGCAATTTTCTCACACTTGTCTCAAAATATATCGAAACATTTGAATTAACTTATGCCCAGTCTGCAGTTTCGTGGTAACAGTTTTAAAAGTGTTTGAAAGTTCCGCCGCAAACAAAAAGATTTTAAAGGCGGTTAATTAAGGTACAGATGTTAATGAGGCTTAACCGACGGTACCTTTTATCTTTTCTAAAGTGTATTAACAGATTTTATGTAATTGCAAACATGATGTGGTTTTGTTCGTTTGAAAATAGATTTGTTTTAATTTGTGAGAGATATTTCAGTTTTGTCACTTTAACCACTGAAAATTATTATCTCCCTCCACTTTGAGTGTTTTTATTTTTTTTTCTCACAGTTTAGCTTACCTTTACACTAATTTGGGTTTAAATTGTGAAGAATCCAGATTGAGAAATATTTACCTTCCAACAAATTCGTCTTTTTCGACTGCTTAATATGGCGAAGAACGTTGAAAAAGTTGCAACAAATGGAATATCCACCTCCATGTGAAGGTGTGAATTAGCATTCACACTCGGCAAAGTACAGTCGTAAAATTTAATGAAATTAAAGTTAAGTGGATGTATAGCGCAAACGTTTAACCACATAAATTAACAGTAACTGTGTTTTAATTAGTGGTTACTTACGTGATTCAAAAAGCAAACACGTTTTTGTTTCAAAAATTATTTGTAACAATTTAACTCCAATGTGGTAAAATTTCTTATTTGAAAACCTAATTGGATGAGAGTAAGTCTTAATCTTGGGCAATTATTTTTTCCAACACAAAACATCTAATAGGTTTTATCAATTTTTTTACAATTGTGCTATTATGAGCAAAGGGTAGCGTAAAAACTGTTTTATAAACTGAAAATACCGAAATAAAATTAAAAAATCCAGTTCTTGACATAAAAATGTCTCTTGAACTCGAAGTTACCCCAAAAAATAATGTAATCTTAGATTTTGTGTCCGGTACAGACACTAATTGCTGCAATTAAGAAATTCCCAAAAATATTCTCAATTCCTCTGAATTCCAACCACTCATGTAAATGTGTTTGATTTGGAATTAGTTGTACAAATTTTTGGAATTTAATCGGAAATTGCTTGGAATTATTTGGAATTAATTGTGAATTACTAGAATTTTTATTTTTTTTTTTATTACGAGTATAATTATATATTTTTTTCTTATTATGTTTATTTTTAATTATTTTGGGGTTGGGTTGAGTAGTTAATTACGATATTTTTTCTATTGTTTCATCTTTATTTATTATTATTTTTTATTATATTGGGGTTGAGTTAAATAGCCTTCGGCTAGACTTCGCCCCACAGAGTTTTTATTTCTTATTTTATTTATTATTTTTTTTTTTTTCAATAAAGGCCTATTATTATTTTTTCCTAGAATTGCTGGAATTATTTTGGAATTACTGGAATTTTTATGAAATTACTGGAATTTATTATTTTACATTGTGATTATATTTTTTTTTCCTCTTATTATATATTTTTTACATTATTTTGGGGTTTGGTTGAGTAGTTTATTATGATATTTTGTTGTTGTTTGATTTTATATTTTTTATTATTATTATATTTTTTTCTCTTATTTTTTCATTATTTTGGGGTTGAGTTGAGTAGCCTTCGGATATACTTCGCCCCCCCAGAATTCGTATTTTTTATTTTATTTGTTTACTTATTTATTTTTTAATTTATTTCCAAAAAAGGCCTATTATTATTATTATTATTTTGCTGGATTTTCGGAATTATTGGAATTCTTTTTGAAATTACTGAACTGAAATTCTTTTTAGAATTTAATCAGAAATGGCTTGGAATTATTTGGCATTATTGAAATTATCTTTGGATTATTTGGAATTACTGGAATCACTTATGAATTACTGGATTTTTTTATTTTTTATTATTAATATTATATTTTTTTATCTTATTATATTTTTGTTATTATTTTGGGGTTGAGTTGAGTAGTTTATTATGATTTTTTTTTGTTGTTTAATTTTATATTTTTTATTATTATTATTATATTTTTTTTTCTCTTATTATATATTTTTTTATTATTTTGGGGTTGAGTTGAGTAGCCTTCGGCTAGACTTCGCCCCACAGAATTTGTATTTTTTATTTTGTTTATTTATTTATTTTTTTTCCAATAAAGGCCTATTATTATTATTATTTTTTTTCTGAAATTGCTGGAATTTTTTTGGAATCACTGGATTTTTTTTTTTTTGGAATTACTGAAATTCTTTTTGAAATAACTGAAATTCTTTTTGGAATTTAATCGGAAAATGCCTGGAATTATTTAGAATTATTGAATTACTTATGAATTAGTGGAATTTTTAAATTTTTATAACTATTATTAATATATACTTTTTCTCTTATTATATATTTTTTGAGTTTGTATTTTTCATTTTATTTATTTTTTTTCCAATAATCATTATTAATATTATTTTTCTGAAAATAATGGATTTTTTTGTAAATCACTGGAATTCTTTTTAAACTTGCTGATATTATCTTTGGATTGTTTGTAATTTTTATTATTGTTATAATTTTTTTTCTCTTATTATATTTTTTAAAATTATTTTGGGGTAGAATTGAGTAGTTTATTATATTTTCTTTGTTGTTTAATTTTATATATTTTTTCTCTTATTATAAATTTTTTTATTATTTTGGTATTGAGTTGAGTAGCCTTCGGCTAGACTTCGCCTAGACTTCGCCCCA
>NW_025400975.1:7535107-7538134 GCF_015345945.1 Tribolium madens
GAATTTTTTTTGGAATTTAATCAGAAATTGCTTGGAATTATTGAAATTATCTTTAGATTATTTGGAATTACTGTATTTTCAATTTTTTATTATTAATATATTTTTTTTCTCTTATTATATATTTTTTTATTATTTTGGGGTTGAGTTGAATAGCCTTCGGCGAGACTTCGTCCCACAGAGTTTTATTTTACTTCTTCTTGGATCTTCTCACCTGAGGATGACCACTTTGTGGTCGAAACGCGTTGTGCTATTAAAATAAAAGTTTGGTGTGACGGGCTAATCGTGTTTTTGTTCAGAGTTTTATTTGTCATTTTATCTATTTTTTTTACAATAAAGGCCTATTGATAGGTACTTGAGGGCGCTGCGTGAGCGGTAAATTTCAAGGACACTTATATGTGTAATTTCTTTTCAAAATTAAGTTGAATTTCTTATAACTATTTAATTTGGAATTACAGGAATTATTTTGGAATTACGGAAATTAAGTTTGAATTACAGGAATTACAGGAACAAAAAATGAAATTACGATGGACTCTATTGGAATTACTGGAATTTCGGTGGAATTTTTTGGAATTGGAATTAGTTGTACACATTTTTTTAAGTCAACGGCTCCAGATTATTCTGTTTATTCTCTTTATTTTATTTTTTTTACAAATTTTTTTTTTTTCAGAGCTGCTTCTGATAAGCGAAAACTGCATGTGAAACGTCCCATGAACGCCTTCATGGTGTGGGCCCAAGCCGCCAGACGGAAATTAGCTGACCAATATCCACAACTCCACAATGCGGAACTGTCAAAAACACTTGGCAAGTTATGGAGGTGGGCTATATTTGTTAGTTATTCTATTAATATAAACTGTTGTTTTTTCCATCAACTATCCAAGAACTGTCTCTTGACTTAAAACATCTTGCTCACAAAAACTCACTCCACCCATGCATTAAGTCTCTAAGAGTGATTGACTTAAAAAAGTGCGAAAATACATGTGTCCCATTTAAAAAATGCTAGATTTGGTGTTTTTAACCGACATAAGTGTATGAAACGGAAATTGTTGAATGATGGTTTTTCGTAATTTGATTTTTTTACCAAAGTTGTCAATCTTCATATCTGGAAAGGTCAAGTTATAGTTACCCTGGCCAGATGCGTCCTGTTTGACGGTCAATGATCGACTCTGCTGACTTTCAGTTGCCTTATCTCATACAATATCCTCTGCCTTATTGTGATAACAATTCATTCATGTTATCGCATTTATTTCATGAATGAACGTGTTACGCACTATACACTCACATGTAATTTTTCTAGAAAATTTACTCACTGTATTCATTTTTTCTACTCAAATAATGCATTGTGTTCACATCGTTTACACAAACTATTTGCATTTGTAAATAACAATTGCGCAAATAAAATAAAATTAAAACACTTTATCTTACTTTACTTTACTTTTACCATGACATTTACACTACTAACTGCTCTAGTTAGATCAATAAATGATGATAAATGATTATTTTGTTCATTTACTTGCTCACTGCGTTCGGCAAAATAAACATTTAGCTTCGCCACATAAACTATCACTTTTACTCCTAATAACATAATATACTATTTTTTAATCTGACGTCTGTAGATTCTTTTGTGATTTGAACTACAGATGACTTCACTTATAATTCCATTAATAAACAAAACATAAATCTGAAGAGATTTTTCTTTATGGATTTAACAATGCTAGATATCTCTTATGCCAATGGTTTATTTATAGATATCTACATTAAATTTTTATAATTGGGTATGTGAATAACAAAAACAAGAAACTGAATTCTTTGGATAAATAATTAGAAACAAGTCTGAATATTACTACACCAGATTTTCATTAATTTCTTTCTTTTTCTTGTAATTAAATTAATGTGAAGCTTGTCTGAAGATCCATCTGTTGTCGAGATTATACCTATATGATATCTGTCTAGTAAAGGAATAGTCGTAATTGAAACCTAATGCGCTCCAGATCCATAATTAAATTAGATTCATTTCTGCGATTCTCAGAAATGTTTGCTTATTTCATATTTGCAAACACATGAAAAGATAAACAAACCAAGTGACTAATAATTGTATTTTATGGCCAAAAAGGGCAAAGATCAGGGGCAGATAATGAGCAGAATAAGCAAATTCAAGCATGAGAAACTCAATTTCAAATATCAGCACTCTAAAATAATACCCAAATAAAACAAATACAACTAATAAAATATGTAGTTTAAACCGAAATTTTGAAATTCTTGTTTGAATCCTGAGTAGTAAGAAAAAATCACATCTAGACCTGGTCCTCGTAATTTTTTTTTAAACACCTGATACAATATGTGCTCCTTTTTGCAAGGAGTAGTAACATCAATTAATAATATTTTTACAGAAAAACTAAATAAAAAATAAATAATACAGAAAAAATAAATAAGAGTAAAAGAGTTTTATCAGTTTTAGAAACTTTATTCTTTTGAACAAAATTATCATTCAACATTATAAATACAGTTCGACAAATAGAGATAATCTGTTACATGACCGGAAATGAGAAATCTAGATCGATCTTTTATCTTTCTGCTACAAGGATGAATCTTTTGTGATTTGCCGATGTTTAGTTTTTAAGCGTTGAATATCCTCCAGGGTACTGTCCCATTATCAAATCTAAAGTTCCGGAATGATAATTAATAAAGAGTGACAAGTGTTAAAAATAATCTTCTGAGATCAATATAAGTCTCACAGAAAACAACTTTCTACAATACTTGCCAATCTGAAAAAAAAAAATTGAGAAAATCTGAACAATTTTGAAAAAAAAAACTTGGATGTACCTGAAAATTATTGAGAGTTTTGTCAAAAAGAGTGACAAGTGTTTTAAAAATAATCTTCTGAGATCAATATAAGTCTCACAGAAAACAACTTGCTACAATACTTGTCAATTTGAAAAAAAAATTGAGAAAATCTGAGCAACAATTTTGAAAAAAAAAACTTGGATGTACCTGAAAATTATTGAGAGTTTTGTCAAAAAGAGTGACAAG
>NW_025400975.1:7538214-7553165 GCF_015345945.1 Tribolium madens
AATCTGAGCAACAATTTTGAAAAAAAAAACTTGGATGTACCTGAAAATTATTGAGAGTTTTGTCAAAAAGAGTGACAAGTGTTAAAAATAATCTTTTGAGATCAATATAAGTCTCACAGAAAATAACTTGTTACAATACTTCCCAATTAAAAAAAATATTGAGAAAATCTGAGCAACAATTTTGAAAAAAAAAAAACTTGCGATGTACCTGAAATGTATTGAGAGTTTTGTCAAAAAGACTGACAAGTGTTAAAAATAATCTTCTGAGATCAATATAAGTCTCACAGAAAACAACTTGCTACAATACTTGTCAATTTGAAAAAAAATGACAAAATATTAGCCACAATTTTGAAAAAAAAAACTTGAATGTACCTGAAAATTATTGAGAGTTTTGTCAAAAAGAGTGACAAGTGTTAAAAATAACCTTCTGAGATCAATATAAGTCTCGCACAAAATAACTTGCTACAATACTTGTCAATTTGACAAAAAAAATTGAGAAAATCTGAGCAACAATTTTGAAAAAAAAAACTTGGATGTACCTGAAAATTATTGAGAGTTTTGTCAAAAAGAGTGACAAGTATTAAAAATAATCTTCTGGGATCAATATAAGTCTCACAGAAAATAACTTGCTACAATACTTGCCAATTTGAAAAAAAATGAGAAAATCTTAGCCACAATTTTGAAAAAAAAAACTTGAATGTACCTGAAAATTATTGAGAGTTTTGTCAAAAAAACTAAAATTTTGACATGTTTTCTCATTTTGTTGAGATTGTCAATGCCATCTACCACCATCTAGCAAAAGAAAATTCAGTATTGCCAACTCAAACAATAAGTTTTGATGCAATAAAATACAGTCACTCTGGTAAAAAAAACAATTTTTTTGTAATTTTTTTGCCCGATAATTGGGTTGTTGCACATATTTTTATTGCATATTCTGAATCTTTATTAAAAAATAATTGACTCAAGTTTTGTTTTTTTTTTTTGAAATCTTAATTTAGTACAAAAAAATATATATCAAATCGCTTTTTTTTGTAAAATAATCTCTAACGTACAGTGGCGGACACAGAACTTTGGACATCAAATTTATGACAGTTCAAAGTAAGCCACGCTTTATTGTCATTATGATTGACGTTTGAAAGATTGCCAAGTTCAATAAATTATTTTGGTTTGTTGTCATTTTTCTCTAACTCTCGGGATAAAAATTACAAAAACCGAAAGTGGGGTTAGTTGCCTAATGCCCGTTTTACATTTTTATGTCAATGTATGAAAGCAAAAAAGACAAAAACTCCGATGGATGCAACGACTCTATTTTTTACCCAATTTTAAAAATTATGAAAATTTTGAAGAAATGGGCAAAAAGTAATTTAAAGGTTGTAATTTTTGGGACTTGTTTTGGTACAGTTTTCTCTGGTCTTGCGATGGAATTTGCTAGTTCCCATGACCAGAATCTAAGTGAAATCGCCGAAGATTGTATGACAAACCCCTGGGTGGAGCGTGTCGTTGAGACGGCGTGTGTGAGCGCAATCAGCGCAACCAAACTCTACGGGGGGCACACTCAAAGTCGCCGCCGATGCTGTGTAATGTGCCACGGATATTAATTTGGTCGATCGTCAAAGATAGACGCTTCAAATCATTACAAACCATGACTGGAACGATGAACTATATCTCCCCAAATGCTTGGATTTGCACCGAAATTGCACAACTGACCAATTCCTAGACAACTTTATTAATGATTAAGTCTTCACCACTGATTTAAATCAATCAGAGCGACAGCTGTTACTTAATCTTGGTGTTTCTAGAGATTTTGCAACGCTTGGTTCCTGGTTGCGCTTGAAATGGAAAAATAACACTACAACTTTTTTGGTCCTGTAAATAAAAAGTGGTTTTTATATAAAAAAAAAAACTTTATTCAAACTACATAATTAACTTCCGACATTTTAATTATTTTAACAATTTAAAAGTACCGGATAATATAAAAGTACCTGGTGTTTTTATTTTTGAGAATCTCTACAAAAAACTGATTTATTTTAGATTCCTAAAATTAATTTTTTTGGACTCAATAAAATACTACCTATAAACACTGTTTTGAGTCTGGAGGACCTACAGTAATGTAAAAATCTTGTTTTGTAGATTTTTGGTACCCGGAGCTCTGAAATTGTTGGTGGTAGCCCTTTAATTCCTTTAATTTTCTAAATTATAATAAAAAAATCATTGTTCTACGAGAATTAGTTTTTGAGAAAGTTGCTAGTAAAGTCAAAAGTATCCAAAATGTATCATCTACTCGACTATAACTTCCGTTTTGCATTTAGTCTAGTCGAAATTGACAAAATAAGAAAGAGTTTTTTTAGGACTCAATAAAATTAGTATGTATGTAAATCAGTTATTTTAACTATTTTTTGGGAGCTTCAACAAAAAAATGTTATTTCTGACAAGTAATAAGTTTTTACGGACGAATCGTTACTGTACCTCGGCTTCGCCTCGTCCGGAAGGGCAGATGAATATTTTAAACTCTTGTAACAAAAATAACTATTTTGAGAATAAGTTATCCAGAATTTAAACACTTTAAGACCAAAAAAAAAAAGTGAACAACTAATTCCAATTCCAAAAAAATTGCACCGTAATTCCACTAATTCCAATAATCCATCAAAAATTAAATTAGAATTAAGTTGAAATTACAGGAATTAATTTGGACAAAACAATGAAATTATGAAATGAAATTCCAAATCTTGTTTTATATGGTAGTCGAGTTAAACGTATTTTTGTTATAATTTTTTTTAAATGGTGTGTGATATAAGAAAACGAAGTGATCAGCGTACTCAAAAATAATAGAATTAGTTAAAATTTTAGAAAAGACAACAATCGTTTTGTGTAGCCCTTTCCGTGGGCGGAGATTTCTTCTTGAAAATAACTTGAAAACTTAAAAGCTAATGTAATACATATTTTTTTAAATTCGTTTATTGCAAAAACGTACATCAAAAATATAATAAAAGTACATAAGACAAAAACAAGCATTTAAACGTTTTTGTCACGTTTTCTTAAAAATTCCAGAATTGACTTAAAGCAGCTGCACATAGTTTGTTTAGTTTTTATACAAAAATAAAAATTACATACAAATATGTACCCAAATATCATATTCCTTGAAATTAGGAATTGTCAAGTACTCCTATCTAACATAAATATTTTTCAACTGGTGTTATTAATCCACTTTTCAAATTTCTAGTATACCCCAACTTTTTAATTAGAAACGTCTGTTCCACAAGTGTTTATAAAAAACATTTTAGAAGTTTATCAGAAAAAATTTGGTTGAGACCACGAAACGAAAAAAGCGAAATTTTTTACGGATAATTTCCCATGATTCATCGTTTTCTGAAGGAAAAGTGAAAATATTTACTTGACATAAAAACTACGATTGCAGAGACGCAATTCTGATATGACCCATTTTACCAGGTGAAATAATAGTCCAAGTTTATTTTACAACATACAAACAAAGATTAAGGAATATACTCGTAAGGGGAACTTATAGTAAATATAGAGGGTAGCAACTTTTATAAAATTTCAACCATATCAGTTCGAAAACAGATAAGTTTTAACTCGGATTTCCTGTTAGTTAGGTATAATATTTGTTTATTTAACACAACTTCAAAAAAGATTGATTTTTGTAAACAAGAAACTAACTAATTATTGCCCAAAAAACGTCCATACCAACTGATTTGGCGACAAAAATTGCAAAATTAATGATACTTCAAAGTTAAAGTTTCTTCAATATTCCACAGTATGTTCCCGGATTGAGTTTACAAGAGGAAAAAAAAATTATCTTTGATTTTACGCCGAAAAACATTTTTTGCTTTACCTGAAACAAGCAAATCTGTTATTAAAACTTCATTATTCTAACTCAGTAGAAAGAAAAGTGCATTTTTCTCTTGATTTTGGACTAATTTGGAATAATTTTTCTCTGCTTTTTAAGTCCTATCACATTGACGGTTTTATTTTTTCGACAATGATGTCACTTTGACAAATGAGTTGAATAACAAAAATATTTGTGACAAACATAATTTTAATATAGCTTTAAAATAAAAACCAAAGTCATTTTAACAAGAACTATCATTATTTAATTAATAGATTAATTGTCAAAGTGACATAAAGTCCAAAATCAAGACAAAAATTAATTTTTCTTTTCACTGAATCAGAATAACGAAGTTTTAATTACAGATTTTCTCGTTTCAAGTGAAGCAAAAAATATTTTTTTATATTGTTGTAGAGTTGTTTCACTCACTTAATAAGTAATATTTTGCATTCAATTTTTTCGTAGAAGATACTGTCGAATTTCGTTATTATGTAAACTTCGGTAACTTAAAAGATGCAAACTTTGTTTATATTGCATTCATTTGACGAATTTTCTAACAAATGTCTACACAAGTATTAAAAACATCCTATCGCAATTTTGGAAATTTGGAACAAATTTTTGGTGTTTAGTGGCAAAAATAGTAACATTGAAACTCCTAGACTGTTTTTATTTTTCACAGAAAGAGTTTTCGCAAAAGGGACATATTTTTTAAAAATCAATTTTTTTTAATTCATGGCAAATCTGCATCAAATAATTAAAAAAAAAATAAAATAATAGGTTTTGAAGCAGTGTAACTAAAGTGATGAAATGACCAATTTTAATGCCAAGTTCTGGAAATAAATCCTTACTTTTGCACTGGCAATAATATTCAATCTTTTCAATTTTATTTTATTTATTGTATTTTTAAGTTAAAGTAAAAATCGAACTCTTTAATAAAATTTTCAGTTTCAAATAAGTTTGATTTCAAAGAGTATATTTTTTATTTTTACATTAATTTTTAAATTAGTTTTTCTTTTCACTGAATTAGAATAATGAAGTTTTAATTACAGATTTGCTCGTTTCAGGTTAAGCAAAAAATATTTTCCTTTGCAGTTTTGGCCTAAAATCAAAGATATTTTTTTTATTCAATCCTCTATATTAAAATTGAATTTTATCTACTCTTTTCTTCATGTTAAAATGAAATTTTATCGTCTAGATTCTTTAGATGATAAAAAATTCATCCATTGTTGTATATTTGCGGTTGTTGGTTTTCATTGTTGAATTTTACATTGACATTTATAAATATCGACCAAATTGACTACAAAATTAGTGAGGATTGAATAAAATTTTATATTGTACACGACGATAAAATTTTCATTATCTTTTCGAGCATATTAAATTGCTCTCAACGATAAAATTCAATTTTATCGTCTTGTATAGTAAATAACTATTCCCCTTGTAAACTCAATCCGGGGACATACTGTATAATAATTTTAAAGAGTAATTTTAATGGGAGTCAAATTTTAGACGCAGGCCTTAAACAACCATTAAATAAAATACGAAAAAAATTAAACGTTTATTTTCCCCAAATTTTTTCACATCTAATTTTACAAAAAAAAAAACAATTTACATATTTGTTTATCGTTTTTGTGTCAGACGCGAAAAACTAAAAATAGAAAATGGATTGCCAAGACATTTTTGTTGAAGTTTAAACGACTAATCAGAGATGAATTTCCCCAACACAATTCACCAACATTTAACAAGAAATTGCATTAATTCAGAAAGAAAAATCTATCTCCCTGAGATACTATTATTTTATTCGAGAAATAATAAAAGGAAAAAATTTTTATCTTTGATTTTAGGCCAAAACCGCAAAGGAAAAACATTTTTTGCTTTACCTGAAACGAGCAAATCTGTAATTAAAACTTCATTATTCTTCTCAGAAGAAAGAAAAGTTAATTTTTCTCTTGATTTTGGACTAATTTGGAATAATTTTTCTCTGTTTTTCAAGTCCTATCACATTGGCGGTTTTATTTTTTTGACAATAAGTTAAATAACAAAAATGTTTGTGAAAAACATAATTTTAATAATAGCAATTCAAAGAAATAGCTTTAAAATAAAAACCAAAGTCATTTTTAACAAGAACTATCATTATTTAATTAATAAATTAATTGTCAAAGTGCATATAGTTGTCAAATAAATAAAACCGTCAACATGGTAGGACTTAAAAAGCACAGAAAAAATCCAAAATCAAGAGAAAAAATTATTTTTCTTTTCACTGAATCAGAATAATGAAGTTTTAATTACAGATTTTCTCGTTTCAGGTGAAGCAAAAAATGTTTTTGCGTAAAATCAAAGATAAAAAATTTTCGTCTTGTAAACTCAATACGGGGACATACTGTATACAATAATTTTAAAGAGTAATTTTAATGGAGTCAAATTTTAGACGCAACAACCATTAAAATACGAAAAAAATTAAACGTTTATTTTCCCAAAATTTTTTCACATCAAATTTTACAAAAAAAATTACATATTTATTTACCGCTTTTCGGCAAATTTTCTTATTTTGATTTTAACAGTACTAAATATTTTTATAAAATTTCGAAAAAATTAGCACAAAATGAACAAAAACTGGTTTCAGTAGTTTTCAAAACCTGAAATTTTGTTCCAGACTCCTGAGCGACGTGGACAAGAAACCCTTCATCGAAGAAGCCGAAAGACTCCGGGTGATCCACAAGCGCGAACACCCGGACTACAAATACCAACCTCGCCGAAGAAAACAGAACAAAAGCCCTGGGGACTCCATGCTCCAATTACCCCACGGCCAAAACGTCACTTTCTCCCGTTCCCTCAAACAGGAAGACTCCCCTTGCAGTCCCCGAAGCCACAGTTCCACATCTCCATCCACTTGTTCCTCCCAACCCCAGAGTCCCGCCATCCAGTCCCAGACGCTCCGGTCCTGTCTGGAACAGCACAATTTGGACTTCAACCGCCTCCCGGAAATAGACAATAGCTACATACCGGAAGACTGCATCGACAGCAGCGACTTGGACCAGTACTTCCCCTCAGAAAGCAGCCAGTCGTACCAACCTTACTACACCAAACATCCAACGGAGGAAGAGACTAACAATAATTATAAAAATAAGAGGTTATGCACCGAGAATGTTTCGCACCAGGAAACCTACGAAGAGGCCACTGGGAGGTACCATGAGCTTCAGCCGAGTTCCGTGGTAAAAGCTGAAAGATTTGTTTCACCAAATGCTTCAGTGGTGTATAGTTATCAGTCGGGAGTGCCCATTGGGTCGACTTCCACTTATTACACGAGTAGTGGTCATCAGTATTTACCTTCGTACCAGTATTTGCCTCAAAGGCCTGTTTTTGGAAACTCTTCATTGAGTTACAATGAGAGTAATCCTGAACCATGGGGACATTACACGTTGTAGTTTGACTGAAATTTTCTCGAAAACGTGATATTTAAGTACTATTTATATTTTATTACTTGCTTTATTGTGTTTTATTTTTATGTAAGTACTTACAATATTTTATTATTATAGTAGAAGAAATGTTTCTCTTGAAGCCAAAGAAATTCATTTAATCAAAACCAAGAGAAATGTTTATGTAAGCCAAACTTAGTCTAGGTTTTGTTTTCAACCATTTAATGCGCTGTTTTAAGTGTATTTTGTACTAATAAGTGCCTTAGACCCGAATATTTTTGTATAAAATAAGTTAATTACATAGAGTCCTTTATATCCAAATAAACATTTCAAATATAAATAACCAGTTTTATTTAATCTTGTCTCTGGGAAAAAAAATTGACCGTAAAGGGTCACGAATCGATTTTTTCCCACATTGTGAATAAAGAAGGGAACAGAAAAAACGTTCTTTTATATAGTAAACAAAAATATTGCATACTCTTATCTCAAATGTAACATTTCTGAAGAAATCGGTCCATGGACGATGTTTACTATAGAAGGGTAAAGCTTAAGTAATATTTGCCATCCTAGTGGGAATAGATGTTCAAGTACAAAAATAATTCCTATTTAAAAAAAAAAAAAAGCAAAAAATATACCTAATTAAAAACAATTATCCACCGTAACTTATTTTTCTATTTTCCCCTTCGAGAAAATAGATCAAATTCATCGTTTACGTTATTCTATTTTGTTTTTCTATTTTTCAAATTAATTCAAAATTAAGCTCTTTAGTGAAAAACTCCTTGAAAAAAAATTCTTATTATCTCAAAAACTTCAAAACGACAAAATATTTTCGTAAACCTTTTATTACTCCAAAAAAATTAGAAAACAACAAAATTTCCAAATAGGTCACAAAATAAAAAAAATATACCTAATAAAAAACAATTATCCACCGTAACTTATTTTTCTATTTTCCCCTTCGAGAAAATAGATCAAATCCATCGTTTACGTTATTCTATTTTTCAAAACGACAAAACATTTAGAGAACAAAAAAATTTCTTAAATTTTTTGATGATTTTTGAAATAATGTACTCCAATGAAAAATGGTCGTATTTATATTTAAAAAATCCATTTAAAAGCTTCAAGTTTCTAGACTCGAAAATCTTTTATAAAAAGTTACTGTTATTACGTAAACTTAAGAAATAGCGCCAGAAAAAAATGTATTTTTTTTATTCTTTTTTTGATTCACAGACTTGGAGATTTTTTTTAATTAAATCAATACATGAGCTGGATAGCTTGTTCATTTCGCTTTAATTTGCTTTTTTTAAATTCTCTTTCCGTCGATTTGTCGCTGAGATATATGACTTTTAATGAAAAAAAAATTTTTTGTCTTTGATCATTGATATCTCAGCAACCACTGACCGCACAGACAATGTAAGGACAGTTTCAAAAACTAGAATACATTTTCTGTAAGATGTTTTTACAATTTTTTGAAAAAAAAAATTTACTTACAACACTAATTTAAAGAAAAAAGAAAAAAGTAACATTTTGTTGTTGTAGTATTCAGGAATATTGATGGGAAACTAAATATGACATTAGGTTTTTATATAGCCTAATTGTATGCCCAATACATTATTAATTAAAAGAATTAGTTGTTTCTGAAGCAGTTTTTTTCACTTTTTTCTACAATTTGCATGTTAAATTTGAAAAAAAATATGAACAAAAACACGATTAAACCCGTCACACCAAACTTTTCTTTCAAATACAACGCGTTTCACCACAAAATAGTCATCCTCAGGTGAGAAAAAACGTTTGATGTGGCGGGCTTAATCGTGTTTTTGTTCATCGTTTCCATACCAAGAGGATCCAATAAGTAGTTGAAAAAAATTAATAAAAGAATTAAAAAAAGATTTTTTGATATTTTTGAAAATGACAAAAATCAAAAACCAATACTGACTAATTTTTGAGACCATTTATTTAGCTTTTGCATAGTTTAATTTTACTAATCTCAAATTAATTGCATTATTGAAAAGTTAATACTCCCAAGCTGTATTCAGCACTAGATTTACAAACATTCATGCATATTTTCAAAAAGTAATTTTTTGATGATATTGTATGTTTTTTTTATAATTATTTTGTAAAAGTAAAAAAAATTGCTAGTAAAAGCCACAAATAACATTAAAGAGAGTTACAATATAGGATAGAGCTTCCTTGTATCCTCCTCTAATAGCGTGTAGCAAAAAAACTTGGAAAATTATTTTTCCAACAGAAATAAATAGAGTCAAAGTGCAAAATTTAAACTCATAACTTCGAGATTTTTATAGGTAGAATTTTTTAACATTTTTTTCATGTTCCTGGTATCTTACCTTACATGGTATTTTTCTCTGGGGCGCGAGTTCTGACGCACTCTGTATAATTTAAAGCTAAATAATAGACTTTACCAACTCGCTGAGACATTATTAAAATAATGATGGCTTCTTCCGATATTAGACTGATTTTTAACTGAAATTTTTTAAATATTTGTTAGGGATTTTAGGTTGCAATACACTTAAAAAAATGTGATATTTTTTGATAATTTTTAGGCGGGTCCATTGTTGGTTACCGTCACCCCTCGTGTCTGTCACTGCCAGTCAGTGGCGTCAAAGTGTCATAATTTTCAAGGGTCGTGACATAAAACCGATGCGAATTCGATCCTTTAGAGAAAATAAATCCGGTCACCTTAGTGTGAGTAAGACCAGCACAACCCACCCATTTAAATAAAAGCTCAAATATCGTTTAAAACAGGTGGTGTGAGTGTATTTTCGTCGCGCGAAATTGTGCTTCTCGACTGATTAATAATCCTTTGGCACCAACAAATTTAAAAGCATTTAACAGTAGCACTTGATAATTACGTAATTATTTGTTGCTCCAGCGCTGGTTTATGGGGATATTAACATGACTTTTGTTATTTATACCATAAAAATGTCGTTAACAAGTTTGACAAGTAATTGCCGTATCTGGAATCCACATTAAAGGGCAGCACTTAGGAAAGTTTAGAAAAACCCTTAAAATCGTTAAGCTTCCAACTATAAAATCGAAAGCTCATGTGCGTAAAACTGACGACAGATTATCTTAATAAAATATACACACAATGCGAGGAAATATCAGCAATAACAATTTTTTTAAAGCTGAGCAAAGCATTTTCTTTGATAATTTTGTTGACTGTTCACACACGTGCGATGATCACCTGCACGAAAGTCAACAAGAAGAAAATAAGAAATAATCTGAGGAATGATTTAGTGTTCCAGAAGTAATAAAAATGTGAAACTTTTACAAATTGGGTCGCCTATTAACGTCAGGTTTAACATTTCGTTTGTAAATAACGCTAAAAGGTTCTGTTTTTTGTAACTTATAACAATAATCAACGAATTTTTGGTTTTGTGGGGTCGGTTTTAACATGATGTCAGTCATTATGGGAGGAAACTCGAATCGAGTTTAAATCTGAAAGTCATTTCAACTCTTACAACTTCGCATCAGTCAAAACACCGCCATGTAAACAATCCAGGAACTCGAGTGAACCCACACTCTTGACCCTATAGCTTTCATGTCACTTCATCAAGTCATTTTCTACATTTATGAGTGTTGAATACTTAATCAAAGATTGGGGTGGCCAAATTCCTGGAATTCTTCTGGAAAATTTATCCAATAAATAATATCTCTTCATTTGTAATAAGCGATCAGTAAATAACTCAATTTTGATCAGTGTAAAATGATAAATGATCAGTAATTTAAAATTTTTTCACAGTAAAAAATTAAAAACGATCAGTATAATATAACATTTTGCACAATAAAAATAATAAATGCTAAATAAAGCACGCACAGTATTTTATTGTAATTTGTTCAGTAAAAAATACAATTTGCACAGTAAAAATAATAAACGCTCAGTAACTTTAATCAAAATTAGTAAAACAACATAAAATTTAAAGAATTTTCAGTCTTGGTTACATAACAATGTATGGCCTTTGCGCAAGAATGGTATTTATTTTTACATTACTGAATATTTATTATTATTGGAGGGTGGTATATGTATTAGCAAGGGCCCCTGCGCAAGAATGATTTTAGCAAGGGCTGGAAACTGTGCACAAATGGTAATCAGTCTAATCAACGTACGCCACTCTTTGCACTGCTGTGCTTCTGATAACACAATTTTGTTTTTGAACGCTTTTCTATATTCCGATTTTGCTAAGAAATATTTTGTTTGTAAATAAATCTGTGAACATTAAATTAATTAGTTTTGCTAGACATTTATTCATTGTCCTTGTGTGCTTTTATTATTTTACTGTGCATTTATTATTTTTAATGTGCATTTATTATTTTAGTGTGTATTTATTATTTTACTGTGCATTTATTATTTTACTGTGCATTTATTATTTTGCTAGGCATTTATTATTTTTATTGAGCATTTATTATTTTTACTGTGCATTTATTATTTTTGCTGTGCATTTATTATTTTTACTGTGCATTTATTATTTATTATTTTATTGTGCATTTATTATTTTTACTGTGGATTTATTATTTTATTGTGCAATTATTATTTTTACTGTGCACTTATTATTTTTACTGATCGAAAATACTTGCTGTTTAATGCATTTAATTTGTTCCCATTTGTAATTGTCCCAATCTAGTGGCGATATTTATTTAAATTGACTGCGGACGGCTATAAATCAGCGGTTATTTCACATTGCGGAAAACATGGGAGCAAAAACAGTTTACAAATCAACGCAGAGCAATTAGCTTTTAGTGAGTTATCATCAAAGAAGTGCAATTTGTACGGAGCATTGCTTACGAACAAGCGAGCTCTGTCCAAACGGGTAGGACGTTGGATGCGGATGCTTTCCAGTGCCTTCACCGTCTCTATTTTTTATTTTTGCGAGGATGGATTTTTATTAAAATTTTAAACAGCCTAATTGATGCAGTTTGGAGTAGTTGCACCTACCACTGGCCTTCTACCGTACAAATAACTGTTATTTTTCAAAAATAATCTCAAAATATTTTGTTTCGGAGTTTTATTCAGTCAATGTGATTACTGAATGATATTTTTGGGTAGATTTAATAAAGCGCTTAATTTTTGCACAGTAAAAAATTAAAAATGATCGGTATAATATATTATTTTGCACAGTAAAAATAATAAATACTAAGTAAAGCAAGCACAGTATTTTATTGTAATTTGTTCAGTAAAAAAATCCAATTTGCACAGTAAAAATAATAAACGCTCAGTAACTTTAATCAAAATTAGTAAATCAACATAAAATTTAAAGAATTTTCAGTCTTGATTACATAACAATGTATGGCCCCTGCGCAAAAATGTTATTTTTTATTGGTACTTATTTTTATATTTCTGAATATTTATTATTATTGGAGTATTAGCAAGGGCCCCTGCGCAAGAATGATTTTACCAAGAGCTGGAACCTGCTCACAAATGGTAATCAGTCTTTGCACTGTTGTGCTTCTGATTCCACAATTTTGTTCGATATTCCGATTTTGCTTGGAAACATTTTGTTTGTAAATCTGTGAATATTAAATTAATTAGTTTTGCTAGAGATTCATTCATTGTGTTTATTGTGCATTTATTATTTTTACTGTGCATTTAATTTGGTCCCAAAGAATAAGCTGTCTAATTTTTGTGTAATAATTTTTTTAAAAGAGTATGCTTTCGGCAAAAAGACCAACTTATTTCAAAAACTAAGCAAAATCGACCAATAGAAGCTTAGCTTAAAATCTAAAATAATACTCACTATATAGGGTATGTTACAACTTGCGTCTCAAAGAAAAAAATCAAGTAAGATAAGATACCAGGAACATGGAAAAAATGTTTAAAAAATTCTATCTGCCAAAATTTAATATATACTGATGATATGTTTTTTTATAATAATTTAGTAAAAGTACAAACATTTTGATAATAAAAGCCACAAATATTAAACAGAGTTACACTTTACGATACAGTTTCTTTGTTTCCTCCTCTAATACCAAAAAAAAATTAGGAAATTATTTTTCCAACAGAAATAGAGTCAAAGCGCAAAATTTAAACTGTCATAACTTCGAAATTATTATAGATAATGTTTTATTTTATTTTATATGGCATTTGTATCTGAGGCGCGAGTTTTGTTGAAAATGATTTAATAATCAATTTCCTATACAGAGTGCGCCAGAACTCGCACCACAGAGAAAATTTTCAAGTAAGGTAAGATACCAGAAACATGAAAAAAATGTTTAAAAAATTCAAATTAATCAATTAAAAAATTTCGACATTTATTTTTTGACATTTCACATTTTTTTATATCTATATAATGATACTGATGATCTTGTATATGTTTTTTACAATTATTTAGTAAAGAGACAAAAATTTTGCCAATAAAAGCCACAAATAACATTGAACAGAGTTACAATTTAGGATACAGCTTCCTTGTTTCCTCTTTTAATAGCCTATAGCAAAAAAACTTAGAAAATTATTTTTCCAACAAAAATAAATAGAGTAAAAGTGCAAATTTTAAACCCTATTAACTTCGAAATTTTTATAGATAATTTTTTTTTTATTTTTTTCATGTTCCTGGTATTTTACCTTATATCGCACTTTCTCTGGAGCGCGAGTTCTGGCGCACCCTGTATAAATAGTTTAAAATTTTGTCAATTAAAGGTCAATAATGGACTTTACCAGCTCGTTGGAACACAATTTTCACATTTTTTTAATTTAGTTTTAAGACATTTTTATGTTAAATTCTTAAAACTAAAAATCGTACTTTGCAATTAAGTAATAATTAGAGTGTGTAATGAGTATACCGCCCGTGATAAGTACTTGCTGACACAATGAGAATTATCGAAGATAAACTCTTAATAGGTGGCGAGGATGGTATGTAAATATTACTATAAAGCAACAAAATGTTTTGAATTAATGTGTCTGGAGAAACGTGATCTGAACCGAGATGGTCAGCAAATTTAAACTTTTTCTGACCGGAAGTTCGTCAGATAAGATATTCTCTGAACTTGCGCCGCACATCATTCCAGATAGAATTGCAGTCGCAGATGCATTTGCTCCATTGCCATTTTTAATAACCGTAATCAAATAAAAAAATAATGAAGCGATTTTAATTAAGCGCAATCATTTTGGCATAAATCCTTTTAAAGTTCTTCAATAAACAAGTTTTTTTGTATTTCTTTTTTCAATTTCGACATTCGATCACCATGTGACAGAATTCTTCAGCGATGAAGATAAAAACGATCCTGGGTGGCAAGACCTCTTGAAATTTAACTGAAGTCTAAGTGTTGTAATAAAGTTTGTTGTGTTTGTCTACTCTTTAGTAGCAGTAATAAAACTAATCTCTGTAATATAAATACAACGAACTCCAGGTGATCATTAAATTTTAACATTAGTCATAAACAAACAAAAAATTTTATGCACTAGTCATGTTACACTTAACGTTATTAATTTTATTGTAGACACTGCAATAACTCGCTTTTACTTCCCATGTGTAGTAAGTTTGCAAAACCAATATTTATAATGTTGGTTAAGCCTTAAAAATGTTAAAAAATACCAACTAATTAATTAATTTTTCGTTTATTTTTTTTTATTATTATTATTTTCTATTCAGAATCTTTATTTTTGTTTTTGTTTCTTTCTCTATTTTAGCTTTTTCTTCGTTTTATCTTTTGTTTTACACTTTTTTTCTTCTACATTATTCAGA
>NW_025400975.1:7553221-7569325 GCF_015345945.1 Tribolium madens
TTTTCATAATTTGTTTCTTTTTTTCCTTATTACTTTTCGAATTTTTTATCTTTTACTTCGTAGGTATTCTTTTACTTTAAATTTCATTTTTTCTGACATTGTTTTTCTTCGTTTTACTGAAATTATTTTACTGAAATTAATCTAGCTAATTTTGTACCGAATCTATTTTTTAATCGTTTTTTCCATTTGTTTTACATTTAATAAAAATAAGACAACAAAAATTTAATTTACTTTTATTACGAAAAAACAATCAAAGAGAAAGAAGTAGTAATAATGACACATTTCCCCCACCTCCGTTAACTGCGCATATGTAGAATTAGTGGGGGTAAATAGCATCATTACTACTCATTTGAGATTTTGCAAATAAATGTTTCACTTTTTTGAAGTTTTAGCGTATTTCTCATACTTACAACATTCTTCCACGTGTGTTTTATCTCCTTGTGTTTCCAACACCTAACCCCTGATGAGAAACCAGTATTCCCTTAGTAATTTCAACACAAATAATACATTTGTTATCATCCTTTGTGTAAAGATGTGTTTAAGATTAGATTCGATCCCTTACACATTTTTTTTCAATTTATTACTCTGAAATATTTTATTTATCAAAATAACAAAATGTAAAAAAATACCAACTAATGAGCAAAAGTTCTGATGACTTAATTTTTATTTTTTTTTATTATTATCATTTTCTATTTAGAATCTTTATTTTTGTTTTTGATTCTCCTGTATTTTAGCTTTTTCTTCGGTTTTTTTTTTGTTTTACACTTTTTTCTTCTACGTTATTTAGACTTTATATTTTTTAATTCTGTTTTCATATTTTGTTTCTTTTTTCCTTATTACTTTTCGTGTTTTTTATCTTTTACTTCGTATGTATTCTTTTACTCTAAATTTCATTTTTTCTGACATTGTTTTTCTTCGTTTTAGTTATCTGCTGAAATTACTCTAGCTAATTTTGTACCGAATCTATTTTTTAATCGTTTTTTCCTTTTGTTTTACATTTAATAAAAATAAGACAACAATAATTTAATTTACATTTTATTACGAAAAAACAATCAAAGAGAAAGAAGTAGTAATAATGACACATTTCCCCCACCTCCGTTAACTGCGCATGTATAGAATTAGTGGGGGTAAATAGCATCATTACTACTCATTTAAGATTTTGCAAATGAATGTTTCACTTTTTTGAAGTTTTTGCGTATTTCTCATACTTACAACATTCTTCCACGTGTGTCTTATCTCCTTGTGTTTCCAACACCTAACCCCTGATGAGAAACCAGTATTCCCTTAGTAATTTCAACACAAATAATACATTTGTTATCATCCTTTGTGTAAAGATGTGTTTAAGATTAGATTCGATCCCTTACACATTTTTTTTTTCAATTTATTACTCTGAAATATTTTATTTATCAAAATAACAAAATGTAAAAAAATACCAACTAATTAGCAAAAGTTTTAATGACTTAATTTTTCGTTAATTTTTATTATTATTATTATTATTTTCTATTCAGAATCTTTATTTTTGTTTTTGATTCTTTCTGTATTTTAGCTTTTTCTTCGTTTTTTCTCTTGTTTTACACTTTTTTTTCTACATTATCCAGACTTTATATTTTTTAAATTCTGTTTTCATATTTTGTTTCTTTTTTCCTTATTATTTTTCGTGTTTTTTATCTCTTATTTCGTATGTATTCTTTTACTCTATGTTTCATTTTTTGTGACATTGTTTTTCTTCGTTTTATTTATCTACTGAAATTAATCTAGCCAATTTTGTATCGAATTTATTTTTTAATCGTTTTTTTCTTTTGTTTTGCATTTAATAAAAATAAGTCAACAATAATTTAATTCACTTTTATTACGAAAAACAATCAAAGAGAAAAAAAGCAGTAATGATGACACATTTCCCCCACCTCCGTTAACTGCGCATGTGTAGAAATAGTAGGGGTAAATAGCATCATTACTACTCATTTGAGATTTTGCGAATAAAATGCTTACAGTTCAATATAATTGAATATTTCACTTTTTTTAAAAATTTAAATTTTTTGCGTATTTCTCAAACTTACAACATTCTTCCACGTGTGTCTTATCTCCTTGTGTTTCCAACACCCAACCCCTGATGAGAAACCAGTATTCCCTTAGTAATTTCAACACAAATAATACATTTGTTATCACCCTTTGTGTAAAGATGTGTTCAAGATTAGATTCGATCCCTCTTACACATTTTTTTCAATTTATGATTCTGAAATATTTTATTTATCAAAATAACACAACATTTAGATCACTGGAAATCAAGAAAACCACAGCTACATTGAAATGATAATCGAGTTTAATAACTCCTTTGGTGATTGTGAAAAAATAACAAGCATGTTTTTGGAACACAATTACACATAAAAGACGAGGATATTCTATAATGATGATATGGGCGATTATTGGTGATTGTCCACGTGCACAAACGAAATCAATCCTCTTCAACACCTTTCACAAAAGCAGGTGTAAAGTTTAAAGATGAATCATTAGCTACATTGTTCAGTAAATCATCCTATAATTAATATGATGTGTGGACATGTTAGAGTTTGACAAATTACTCTAACCTACACTTTTTATGGCTAATTCCACTCCACCACCAAATGTAATTAAATAAAAAAGACGTTCACATTGAATATTTTCATTAAAAAAAATTCCATCAACAGCTTAAAAAAATTGAACAGAATTCGAAGTTGACGACAATTGAAAATCTTACACCAAATAAAAAGAAGAAAATGAAAATAAAAGAAACGTATAATTCGTTAGAAAACACCAATAATTTGGTCCTTTTTGTTCCAGAGAAGATATAAAAAATCCCAAAAATTATTTAACTGTTAACTGTCTTAAAGTTGGTTAATTTATAAAAAAAACGTGTGTTGTTTTCGGCTAAAATCTGTTCAAATGCTTGCAGTTCCCCTTTTGCCTAACCGAATTAGACCAATTTGCATAATGTTGCGTTTAAATGAAGCCTCTGTGAGTGTCCAAAATTGATTTTTCTTAATAGTTTCAAGTTACAAATTAACAAACGTTTGTTAATTAGAAAAGTTCTTAAACATTTCGGAAAAAATGCGAAAATTGGTTTATCTAATACGTTTTCAAAACAAACATTTCAAAAGCTTCTGACACAGTTCAAGTCATAAAATTCCAAGTATTTCCCTTTCAATCATCAATGGAAGCAACAAGAGGGCATAAAACACGGAGAGGCGACATTTGTCAAGTTGATTCGTTTTATGGCTAAGATTTACGCACTTGACTTCCTTCGATTGCTACATTAAACGTGCACTGTAAACATTTAGCATGAGGCCAACAGCTATTGAATGATAGACATTACATCACAATATTCACAATCCCAAATTTTTCAATCAAAAATAAATTACGAGAATACTTCTTAACAAGCTTCCTAATTTGAGGTATTAACATAGAAAACATATTAAGTAGCTGTTTTTTCTAACTACAATTCATTTAAATGTTATTCCTATTATTGTACCAAATGTGAGTACCTTTTTTGCATATTTTAAATTTATTTCTCAATTAATTGTTCATTTTCTATTATGAAATATGTGTTCTGTTTTTTATTTTAAACAAATCAATTTTAAGACAAAAACTACCCTAACTTTTTTAACTGTAGTTTCTTGTCATTTTCAGCAACAAAATTTCAAATTTTGTAGCTGTAAATTTATATGACAGACCATAAACAGCGTAAAAATTAACAATTAAATTCGTTTTACCCAGTTTAGAACGCCCTGATTAAAAATTTCGACATTTGATCTTTGAATTGGTTTAGGTGTGTAAAGGTTTTCAGATGTACCAAATTCTATAATATTATTTATTCTGAAGTATTGGAAAAACCCTATAAAAAATGCATCCCTTTCAGGTTGTGAAACTTGATTTTTTAAAACCAAAATTATGTTAAAAATTAGTCAGCGATGAATCCCAAAAAATGAGCATGTAAATCGAGAATTTTTTAACTTTTACAAGAGTCGTTTCAACTATCCGGGGACGCACTAATCTTATTTATTAAAACTGAAAATATTTTGTTTTGGAAAAAATGCTCAATCAGATCAATTTTCTTTGTAAAAAATACAAATTCTTAACTTGATTTATAATTGTTTGATTGTATAATTGTTTTTTGTTCATTTCAAAACATTAGCTTTCTTACTTAAATGATTTTTTTTCGAAAACTTGATGTAAGACATATTTAATATTTTGTGTTGTCATTTTGAGATTTGAAGGATTTGTCAAAATGACTAAAAAAATAAGGCTTTCCATAAACCAGAAAGTGTAAAATTTCAATTCAATATGAGAAATGTGTATTTTTAAAAAGAAAATTGACTTGTTCGCTCGCCTTGTTTGCCAAAACAAAAAATTTTTAGTTTTAATAAGATTATAGCATAATTTTTTGCCGCTACAGTAATTAAAAAAGCAAAAGATTAAATAAAAAAGAAAAAACTATAAAAAGTCACTACATACAATTAGAGCAATTTTGTAATACTATATTATATCATGAAATACACTCTTAAGTAAAAAACTTACACAAACATCAAAAAATAATATCAAAAATTATTTAATCAAGCACAGACTATTATAAATATCACATCAATTTTTACTTTTATTTAAATTTGGAATTACTTGGGATTATTTTTAGTTGTTTTGAAATCATTGGTATAAATGGGATTATGGTGTACAAAATTATTAGCAGCGGTTTATCCCTCGGGAACAGCCCTGTATATTCTTTAAGAGATATTGTTTATTTCCTTCGATTAGCAAAAAATTTAATATAAACTTTGTGTTGTGCCTAAGTACTTTTTTAAATATAACATAAATTAAATATTTAAGAAATTTTGATAAATTTCAAATGAGTATCTAAAATTGACCTACTTACTATTAAGTTATTTCCAATTTTAGAATAGTGTAAGATAACTATTTCATTTCAAAACAACATTTCTTTTGTTACTTATTTTGCTCGCTAATTGATGTTTTTCAGTGTTTTTAGCAATAATAGGTAATATTGCTTTTTTCATAAAAAAAATCTTTATTGGAACACCTTGTAGAAATATCTCATAATTTTTTTAATATGATATACCTAATATAAAAGCTAAATAGGTATGTAATGCAAACACGAGTAAATTTTAACATTAAAAAAAAAGGTTTTGTGTTAGTCTGTGTTTTACGAGTTAAAAAAACAAATTAATGATAGACTTTTATTAAACAAAGAGAATATTTTTCATAGATTCATTAAAAGCCCTTTTAGTTTTACATTATTTTTTTCTCGATTTTTTCACTACCAAAACATTGGATCGCAAAAATTTTGTAAATAAATTGTATTATTCTTAAAATGTTCAAACATAAAACTAAATAATTTTAAATAGAAACTCGTTTTAATAAAATGCTTAAATTAATAAATGTTCATTAACAAAAAAGTACGCAAGCAAGGCGTGAACGTCTGCGCATCATAATGACTGATCACCATCTGCGTATTGCTTCCAGCCCTTGCTAATTATTCTTGTGCAGGGGCCCTTGCCCTAAAAACTTAGTCTGAAGATATTTTGCTTCTATTTTATTTTCTTTTAAACATATTTTGGCAACAAACATTTTACACAAAAGTGCCTTGGTTCTTTCCGATTTTGTATTTTTTATATTTACTGTACAAATATTTTGTTTGGATTTAAATATTTTACAATTTTGGTTCATATTTTGAATGTTTTGACAGTAAACCACCCTCCAAAACATTTTCTTAAAGCTATAATTCATCAATTAAAAATCTTTAAGTTGCAAATAATAAAAAATAGACAATAACAATTATGTATTTAAAAATGCAATACCATCTTTTAAAAATCATAAATTTAAGTAATTAACCTGAGTCATTGGAAATATCAATAAATCATTTACATTTGAAATAAACTAAAGAAAGTTTTAATAATTTTGCAGATATCACAATTTGATACCAACATGACTATTCAAGTCAAAATTAATTGCATAGATCGATGGATACGAGTATGTTTCATTCAATGAGCAGTGACATAATAAATTATTATAAAAATCTGTGCCATCGAAAACAATACTTGACATTCTTTTGTTAGCAATGTTAAAAGACAGAAACCATTTTTTTTTCTAGATTAATAAAACAAATTTTATTTCACACTGTGCAACTTGTTCTGGTGTTAATCTCACGGCTTGTACCCAGCAAAGAATGTCAAGAGGCGTTATTTCAACTTGTAATTAAGATTCAATCCATAAGGTGCTCTTATGTTAGATTATTCTCGATGGTGCGCTGACACATTAACTCCAGGTCAACAAAAAAGTCAAAATCTCCGACTACCGTTTGTGAGTTTCAGGCCGAAAAAATGCAAAAAAGTAATGAAACACAGCTCTGCATGTTGAGTTACGTAAGTGGCAGCTGCATATTGTCATTTTAACGAAATTGTCAGTCATATTTTAAATCCGTATCTTGTTACAAAGTGCCGCGATATTATGATTATATTGATCTCAAGTTTTTTCTCCTTTAAAACAGTTTCTTATTAAAAATTCTAATTAGCAATGACAAGTGTCCTTCTAAAGTGCAATTAATGAAAGTCGGAATATGTAATCGTAAAGGAATCAAATACCAAAACGAATTGATTAAGCCTAATGAAATATGACATTACAATTTTCAATCCAATGACTTGCATTTTCCAACTCCAAATTTGGTTTTATTTAAAAAATTTATTCGCGCCCACCTACCTAATCACCTGGGCGTTATTTTAATTATTGCACTGACAAATATTACATCATAAATCAATCAAATTCCAAATAGAAAATTAACTCTTCTGACTTTTTACCTCTTCACTGGTGGTGTCAAAGTCCGTTTTAAGGGGATGCTGATCGATGATTAATGAACAAAATCAGCTTTCACAATGATCTCAGAATCAAATATATCTGTCAAATCACTGTGAAAACCAGTTTCGTCTCGCTGACGTCGCCGTGACGAAGTAAATTCCTGAAGACCTGGAGGTCTTCTCCTCAAGTGGTTGTGAGCACGAGGTGTTGTGAGCAGGAAACACATTTATCTCGCATATTTCCAAACTTATCTAAAAACACGTCAAACACAATATACCAGATAAGAGCGATTTCTTGGAAAGTAACCCAACTTTTGGAATTTCAACAAAGTCACAACTAATTAATTTGGTTGAAATTTAAAACACCAAAAATCAGTCTGAGACAACTTATTATTCAACTCATTGAATAAGCAAGTGAACTATGAATGAAACAGCTCATTTATCAACATATTATCCAAAATTAAAATACTATCATTTCTTGAAGTCATCATGCTATTTTCGTTGCAAGAAGATCACGTTTCAGAACGATGATAAAAATTTACAAAATATGTCGGACAAACTAAATAACTTAATTATGGCGACTTCGGTTTCGCATCAAACGTATTTTAAATGATTTAAAACAAACACTTGTCAATCAAGCGGCACTAATACGAAGCAGATTGCAGACATCCTTTTACCGTCAGGAAGTGGGCTGGGCATTGGAAGACCCATATTCTCCGACTTAATCATTAATGAGCATTGTTGCAATAATAAAGCTTAAATTTATAAAATTTTTGGTTATTAATTAAATGCCGACACGAAACACTATCATATTTCTATTCTAGACACATGTTATCGCAAAAAAAAAATTAACTGGGACGCAAAGGAAGAAATAAAATGACAGGAAGTATCTGATAAAGTGATAACCTTTAACTTCATTACATTAAATATCCCCTGTCCCCTGAAATGTTAAAAAAGCATTATCAAAACTCACTTAGACAATAACAGGAAATAAGAAATCAAATTTAGACATTACTCTTATCTAAATTTCATGTTATTTCAATAAGTTCAATTACGTTGAGCACACTAAAACCAAAAAAATCGTGATAATAGGTGAAAAAAAGAGATTTAAATTTGGCGATCATAGTGGCCTCTGTGGAAACAGAAGCGCATCGCGTGGAGCGCCATCTATCCAACGCGTGTCAACAAGTGTCCACTTCACCGACTGCTACGCTTCGGCTTCCGCCGTACAGATGGCGCCACACACCTCAATAGTTACATAGTGCATTTTTTCAACAATTCGAAGAAATACGATAAAAATTTGTTTGGTAAAGGTACGAAATAATTGTTATGTAATGTGCCATATGTAGATACAATGCGCAAGCATTCGTGAGAAAGTTCGAATGCGGTCATAGGAATGTAAACAAGCGACCACCAATGCATTCTTGCTCTTGACCTTACCGCTTATTACAGGGTATGACGTAAGATCTGCATTACTCGGTGCTGCAATTCTTTGAATTGTTTTCGATGTTTTTTCCATTTGTCATGTTGGATTTTAAAAAATATGGGTATTTATATTGAAATTCTTCCAGTAATAGATCGATGTGTCAGACGCGGAAAAGTAAAAATAGAAAATGGATTGCCAAGAAATTTTTATTGAAGTTTAAACGACTAATCAGAGATGAATTTCCCCAACAATTCACCAATAGCAAGAAATTAAATTAATTCAGGATTCGGAGATACTACTATTATTTTTTACATATCTTTTATTCGAGAAATAATTAATTAGTAGGTAAAGTTTTTTTCTTTACCCTTAAATAATTAATTAAGTATTTATTAATTGTACACATAATTAATTAAAAATTAATTGCGCGCAAATGTAATATTATTTATGTAGAAAGGTGCGTACTACAATAACAAAAATTGAATATCTCTCTAATGAATTTGTGAATCAAATAAATGAATAAAAAGATGAATGAATGAACCAACCTATAATTTTTCCCCCCGATTATTTTTCCACTAGCTGTTTTATCAAAATAATAAATCTTCAGCCTGATGAAAATTGAAAGTTCGTCTGGTAGCATGCTATACAGTGTCCCACCAAGTTGAAAAAAGTCCATTAATGACCTTTAAATAGTAAAATTTAAAAAAAATGTATAGGACATTGATAGATACTAATCTAGTGCATCATTTAAAATTATTTTCAACCATACATGTCCAAAAAATAAGTTACGATACAAACTTGTGTTTTTTTTTAAATAAAACACCGCATGTTTCTTTCTATTTTTGGGTGTAGCCTTTTAAAACAATGTTTTTACGCTAAACTTTTATTACGCGATTTTTCTTAGTTTTAGAAATAAGACGTTTTTTGACGAAAACATGCACTTTTTAAAAATTTATTACACAAAAACTAAGACATCAGCCAGAACAAATTTTTTCTTACTTCTGCAAATAAGAAAGTACAGAATTTAAAGCTGTAGCAATTTTTTAGTGTCTTGCATTTGTAAAGATTAATAAATTAAGAAGTTTGTTAAAAGTTAAATAACTTTAAAAATTTAAATGGTACACCCTATTTTTTATTTTTGCATCTAACAGATTGATAAATTGTCTATCTAAAGAAATAAACTTTTCATGTCTAGAATTGATAAATGAAAAGATATTTAACATTCAATATTAATTGTAGCAACAATTTAAATTTTTTAAGTTATTTATTTATCCAAAGATTGTAAAAGTCGTTGTAAATACTGAAATTCGAATTATTTTATTGCAAAAATAAAGAATAATGGATTCAGTTTAACACAAATGTGATTATTAAGTGATATTTCTTCCATCTCTTGTGCAACTTGGCACTTTTTGGCTACTGAAACAATAGTAATTTATTTTTTAATATTTAACGTTAAACATCTTTTTAGTTATTGATTATAAACACCTAAAAGTAAATAATTTTAGAAAGACAATTTAATAATCTTTTAAATGCAAAAACAATAAATAGGATGTTCCATTTAATTTTTTAAGATATTGAACTTTTAAGAAACGCCTTAATTTTTTTATTTTTGCAAATGCAACACACTAAAAAAATGTTACAACCTTATAGCTTGTACTTTCTTCTTTGATATTAAAAAAAAAAATTTCTGGATGTCTTAGTTTTTGTGTAATAAATTTTTAAAAAGTGCGTGTTTTCGTCAAAAAAAACGTCTTATTTTTAAACCTAAGGAAAATCAACCAATAAAAGTTAAGCTAAAAAACATTGTCATAAAAATCTACATCCAAAAACGCTAAGAAACATGGTGTTTCGTTTAAAAAACACAAATTTGTATTGTAACTTATTTTTTAATTAAACACGCTGTATAGTTGAAAATTTTAGGCAATGGACTAGATTAGTATCTACACAATTTTACCATTTAAAGGTCACAAATGGACTTTATCAACTCGCTACGACACCCTGTATGTAGTCAAAGTCTAATTCGCAATAAATTATGATAAAAATACTTTTTTAATCACGAAACTAATCCTTGAATGTGATTTCGATAAAGAAAAGCAGCATTTGATCAAATCATTTCAAAATTAGTTCAATTAAATGAAGACTAATTACCAATTTTTCTGCATTTTAAATCACTTTGCTGTAACCAGAGCATGAAAGTCACATCATGCATTCTAAAATATTTCTAATGCACATGCATGAAATTTTTTGCCGTTTTGATTCATTTTCTGTTTGATTTAAACGGTGAAAGGCAAGCATGTCAAGTATTCGTAAGCAAGATTCCGTTGTAATAAAACATTAATTGTAACACAGTCCTCAATCAGATTGAAATTAAATGTAAAAACTGAGAAAAGTGGAAGCAAACTCTTATTACATAACAATTATCAAAGTTTGAGATTATAGGAAAACTTGTTTTGTCTACTAAGCGGAAGAATCTCTGGAATGTTCACACAAATATTTACCTTACAGCAATGTTCAAATACTAAACAGGAAATACTTTATATTTTCTACTTTTGGTCACGTGTCACACTATTTTCTTATTATTAAGTGTAACTGAGAAATGCAAAGTTCCAAAATTAAACTAGTCAGAAAGCTGGACACGTTTGTATTTCCAATGTTTCCAACGACAAAATAATGGATTTTAAGTCGAGAGATAAGAACAAAATTACGACAATTTCCTTAAACTACTATATTAAAATAATGAGTAGTTTGAGTGAAGTTTAGTAATGAATTATTACTCGATAAGGAAATATTACGATTATTATCTACAAAATAAACTGGTAGACTGCTATCAAGCAGTCGCCTTATTATCAGGTATCGAGTTAGCAACAAATTTGAAGTCAATCAAAAATATACAAGGTGGTAAAATTAAAAAAAAAAAACAAACAAAATAAACCAATAAAAGTTTAGCTTCTTAAAAACACTGTCACAAAAATCTACATTCAAAAACGCTTAGAAACATATCGTGTTTCATTTAAAAAAACACAAGTTTGTATTGTAACTTATTTTTGAGACACGCTGTACAGTTGAAAACAATTTTAGGCGACGGTCTAGATTAGTATCTATCAATGTCCTATACATTTTTTTTTCAATTTTACGATTTAAAGATCACTAATAGACTTTTTCAATTCGTTGGGACACCCTGTATGAGTTGTGTTCCGAGTGATATTAATTTTTAAATTGTAAAAATATACGTTTCAGATGAAAATTTATAATCGTCAAGACGTTCAGAATTAGAAAACTCTATCTAAATAATTCAAACACAGGTATTTTTAGATTCGAACTAATTGGTGTTAGTTTCAACCACATTTATGATTTACCAGATTTCAGACTTGTAAAAATGAATCTACGTTTCAATGATTTGCCAAGACGCATGCTCAAGTCATAAACTGTTTATTTAGGAACCATTCGCGTTAATAATTCGTTCAATTTTGATGTTTAATATGTTGGGGTGGGCCTTCGTGAGCATACTCCTATTTCCGTCAAATGCGGCGATAAAATATTTTTCAAATTCCTTGAATATTTTTCGAAAAATTATTTTCTCATTTTGAAGGCACTTGATCCACAGGTGTGTGAGTGAGACTAAAGAAATGCTATTCCGTTTAGAGTAATTTATTAATTTCTTAAAAAAAAATAGTACAAAATTAATTGTTCCAGGAATGGCAAAATAATGGAAAAAAGTTGAAATTTTATGTTACCCGTAAAACAAACAAAAGATCATAAAATTGTTTTGATAAAAAAACTTGCTACTTGAATCAAGGTTTTCTTTGAGAATCTAATACGAAATAATTCTAAGTTTTTATCCAAAAACTTTGTGATTGCTATTACTGGTTTCTGATTTTTTTTTTCATTTTTAACTTTTAATTAAAAACACATTTATTTGTGGTGGATTTTTGCCCCGTTTTTACGTTTTTTACAAAACTACGAGTATGTATTATACAGGGTCGCTAAAAAGGATGGATACAGCTAAATATTTTCAGAACGATTTAGCAGAAAACATTGAAATTTGGGATACAGTTAGAAGTGTTTAAATTCTGTCATCTGAGGTATTTTTCAATTTTCAATTTGACCATCACTTACTTTGAAGATACAACGCTAACTTGATTTTTTTTAATGGCACGAAAAGTTTAATTTAGTAATTTTTACGAGAACATTTTTTTCTGAATTCAGTGATGTAACATATGTCCACCTTTATTTTTATTGAAAACTAAAAAAAAAAAAAATTCAAAAATGTAATTCTGGAAAAATAAAACTAATTTAGTTTTGAAAATGCTGTTATTAACGATCTGTCACTTGCATATTAGTCAAAAATTAAACTTGTGTGTAATAAGTAGTGGTATATTTAAGTGAAACTGAGCTTATAAAAATTCTCAAGTCAATGGAAATCATTTTCAACTTCTTTCGTAGCACAAAAATTATGTATTTTGTGTTTAAGGTTTCGTTATTAAAAAAAATAACAATTATTAACTTTTACGTTTTTTACAAAACTACGAGTATGTATTATGCAGGGTCGCTAAAAAGGATGGATACAGTTAATTATTTTCAGACCGATTTAGCAGAAAACATTGAAATTTGGGATACAGTTAGAAGTGATTAAATTCTGTCATCTGAGGTATTTTTCAATTTTCTACCATCACTTACTTTGAAAATACAACGCTAGCTTTGTTTTTTTTTAATGGCACGAAGAGTCTAATTTAATAATTGTTAAGACAACATTTTTTTTCTGAAGTCAGTGATGTAACATATGTCCACCTTTATTTTTATTGAAAAGTAAAAAAAAAAATTCAAAAATGTATTTTGTGTTTAAGATTTTTTTATTAAAAAAATTAACAATTTTTATTAACTTTTTACGAGGAATTTTCAGTTTTTTAATTTTAATAGAATTCTGATTTGCAAATTTGTTAACTGAAATTTTGGCTTCTGATTTCAAAATTTAAGAATACTACAAAAATCGACTTGCGTTTTAAAAATAAAACTTCACAATTTCAGAATTCTAGTTCTGACGTCCAAACCCGGAATTTCAAATTTTTTACAAATAAAAAAGCACGAATCATGATTAATTACCAAGTAAAAATGAAAATTTTAATTCACTGTTTTGATTAATCTGAAAATTTTGAAATTGCGACCTTTTAAATTAAATCCAAAAATGTATTTTGTGTTTAAGCTTTTTTTATTAAAAAAATTAACAATTTTTATTAACTTTTACGTATTTTTTGGTCAAAGTTCAGGCGACAAAGAGCTACCGATAGATAAAGACAATTTCCAAGGCTAACAAAATTTTACATTTTTCAAAATTTTATTAGTTCGATAATTTTTTCAAGAATATACCAAATTTCAATAAATTTTTATGAATAGCTTTTATAATATTTAACTGTATCCATACTTTTTAGCGACCCTGTATAGAAGAAATAATATAATAATAATAATATAAGATATACAGGGTATTCGGTCCAAGTCGCCCCGGCCGATAACACCTTTTTTTTCAAAAACTAATTTTTCAAATAATACTATTCATTCCTCGTTTTCTTAGTAACTACATCAAATTTTTTTGGCACATCCTGTGTAGCCGGAAATGCTACCAAATTTAGTTTTCCAAATGGAACACCTATGTTTTTTTGCTCGAAACAATAATTATTACATAATGCACTCAGAAAACAATTTAAATTTTTGAATTTTATTGCAAATTGTGCAACATAGGCGGATTTTACTTGTCAAGGTATTCCCGCAAAAAGCAATATGCTTGGATACCGTTTAATTGTTAAAAAAAAGCCTAATTTGTCAATAAATCTTATTGAGATCTTTAATAATGGATGATATTAATTACGACGAATTGGTAGATCAGCTTAAAGTGTTTTTTAAGTGCAATAAAAATAAAGCGGAAGCTGAAAGACAATATTGAGAAAAATACTCAAATAGAGTTCACACAAATCGTTGGAAGTTTAGTCGAATTGAAAAACAACTGAGACGAATAGGTTCGCTTCTTAAAACTAAAAAACCTGTGGTTCTTTGTGAAGAACAAGAAAATAGAAATCCGAATGTTCTGTTATCAGTCGAAGAAAATCCAAGAGTTTCCATAAGAGAACTCGCTGATCAACTGACAAATTAGATTTGTCAACCAACAATTTAACTGTATTCAAGCATTTTTTATTCACACCTTCCTTTTAAAATTAAAAATCAGGCTACGCGACCAATTTCCTTATAAAATTCTAAGATTAAAGATGTTTTCTGATTGCATTGTGTTACGCAAAATGTAATAAATAGTGGTTTACAGTATTTTTCATGTCAATTATTATTGTTTGGAGGAAAAAAAACATAGGTGTTCCATTTGAAAAACTAAATTTGGTAGCATTTCCGGCAACACCGGATGTGCTAAAAAAATTTGATACATTTATTAAGAAAGCCAAGAATGAATATTATTACTTAAATATTTACTTTTTGAAAAAAAGAAGTAAGTTTAGGTGTTATCAGCCGGGACGACTTGGACCGAACAGCCTGTATATAATAATAATATAAGAAATAATATAATAATAATACTAATAAATAATAATAATATTAATTAACATCATTTTATAGGTCATTTTTGAGGTTCAAATATTGCTTCATATTATGAATAACCCTGTATGAATTATATTGATGAGATCCGGTTTTCGTGCGATTTGTTCTCACCGTGGTCTGTGTGCGGTAGATCAGAGGCGCACCGCGGGGTCGGGGACTCAGGGGTATGCCACCTACTGATGCACCGCATTCTTGCTGCACTCAGGATCAGCGCTGCTCAGTTTCAGCTCCTGAGACAAACCGCTAACTAGGTAGACGCACCAAATAGCTGGCACACGCCCGACTGCAGGAAATTCCTCCGGTCTAGGACAATGACTGCCGTCGATTGTTAATCAGCTTCAACATTGCTGAAGCTCATCACCAGAATGGCGGACCGCTTTGCCTTATACGCAACGGTTTTACTCGAGGATAATTAAAGGTTTTGCTTGCACTCTCATTACCCGACTATGATTTCTTTAACTGCAACGTGTTTATTTGCCCACAAATACGTGTAATTAAATATTAATAACGCAAGGACTGTAATTAATTAAAATAAGGTGGCGACTTACTTATTACAAGAAAAAATTAAACGCTAAGTTAAATAAATGCTAAGTAAAAATACTAAACGCTGGAGAAAGTTTTATTCTAAAAAACTGTTAATAAACAAAAACAAAAGTTAATTCCAAAAAAAAAAAAATGATGAAAACAGACATGAACAATCTTTTAACTTAACGTTTTTGCAGTAACAATATAAAAATGTATAACTTCCAATTGTTGTATCATGTATCAATAATAAATGCCAATAATAAATTATATTCTTGCATTGAGTGCATTAAAAGATGAAAATTTGTTCCTTTTTTTTCACATAGCAAATCTTATTTTAATATTTAGCATTACCTTACATTTAGAATATTTTACTTAGTAAATCAGTATTATTTACTTAGCACTATTACGTGCTTTGTCTTTAAAATATTAATAACATACAAATAAAAAAGCAAAAAAACGATTAATGACCAGGTAAAAATGATTTTTTTTTATTCAGAATTTTGATTAATCTGAAAATTTTAAAATTGCGACTTGTTAAATTAATTCTGATGATACCTCAAAATTTCTAGATTAAAATTTGTCTTTTATTTGGATTTTGAATCCAGGGTTTTTGTAATTTTGACTTAACTTGATTTTTAATCAAAAAATTCAACTATTATCAGTTCTAAAAATGAACTTTAATAAACCGAACTTATGACATTCCGATTGCCCGAAATTCCGTAATTTCGACTT